>NW_010965372.1:7386559-7403813 GCF_000463585.1 Tarenaya hassleriana | reverse complement strand
AGCAGAAATGGCCGGAGAGCAGTCCCCGCTCTGCCCTGGTGTCCACATTGGAGAACACTCTCTGTCCTTAAAAGCCTCTTTCTCGAACCACGGCTTACCAGAGACTAAGCTGAACGTCGGAGAGGAGGGACCGCTCTGCGGCGTCTGCATCCCCGAGGGCCATCCAGAGTCAGGGATGGTTTCTTGATAACAGGTAGGGGTTCGAGCCATCGGAGGTGATGGGGAGTTGGAGGAGAGGTTCTTGAGCCATGGAATCAGTGAGTTGGCATCACCAAACGGGTTGGGGCTCGGGAAAGATGAAGATGAAGGGCTCGGTTGATAGGAAGAGCAAGGGCTCGCAGATGTAGAGCCACCCATGATATCGATTCGATCCACGGGTTTGCATCCCTGCAAGGAGTGTGTATATATATATATGCGAGTATAAGATATTGACAACAACGAAACCTGACATTTTCCATTGGGATGGGGGAACCATGACCATGGAAGTATTCAAATGGATTATTCCCATCAAGTAGAAACTAAACATACATAGACTCAGGTCGGCATAGTCCTAATGCAAACCCCAAAACCATGCCCTCACTGGTTCCAATTGCATACCATGATCGAGAATCCCAATGGTAGGGATACTGAAAAAAGTAGGAAGAATGATTTCTATGGCATTTGGGTGGTCAAAGAGGCGATCCCGCAAGCATCATTAGGTATTATACCATTTGGCAAAAGTGTAATCATTTCGGACAATCACTAAAATATTCAGAGTGATCTTCCGTCGAAGGATCACCGGATCTTAAGCCTCACGCTTCTCAGTTCGCCGGAGCCGGTTGCGATCTGCCGACCACCATTGGAGCCGGTGACCGAAACAAAATCGCAACCGTCCGATTTCTTTTAGGGAAACAAAGACTCGAACGATCGTCAGATCTAGCTAGTAGCAGTTGAATCGATGATTGATGCGTGAACCGTGCAAGAAGATGAAATCCAAGGAGGGTTTTCCATTTTATCTTTTACCTTCCGGTAAGTCGTACCGTCTTCTTCGACGATCCAACCGGCTTCACTGCAGAGCGCTTTGAGGACTTCGTTGTTGTCGCAGTGTTTTGGGAGCCTGTATTTTCCGTACATCCGAAGTCCGGCGAAGATCTTCGCCGCGATCGCTCTCCTCCGCCGCTCCCGCCGCTTGTTGTTCTCCCTCTCCTTCCACGTCGGCGTCCTCGTCCCCGACATCATTTCCAGATCGCCGGATATTGAAAACGGCGTTGTTTTCAGGGTTTTCAGTTCATAGAGAAACGATTTCTCCGGTAAGAAGGTTTTGGCGGTATTTTTCTCCCCTTCCCTTCTCGTGGAAATTCTGCCCTTCGAGTCCCCGCTGGAATACATGAATAAAAGTAAGGACGGGAGTTGAAAAGACGAAAGTATTCTTGGAGTGTGTAGCAATCTACGAAAATGCCACTGTGACGCTTTATTTCCTGAAGTGATAACCCGTGTTTGAATGTGAGTATAAAACGATGCCGTTCCCGGACTAGAAGGAATTCCATTTTTTTCCCGTTCAAATGTTATTCGATTAATATATTCCTTAATTTAATTAGACGTTAATCATCGTTGCTTTAATGGTTTTATTCCTCGGTTTTACCGTCAAGTAGTAGGTCGTTTAATTAGATTATCTACGTAATGATGAAAATTTCAAATCGTGATTAATTTTCTGTATGTAAATTACGTACAGTTCTCGTTTTATAAACATAGTGATTAGGACAAATTAGTTTTTTTTCATTTTCTTATTTTTTTCAACACTAGATTTGTTTTAAGAATGAGATGTTCTGGATTAAATCCATTAATTGGTTGGTTAATTTAGCGCTCCAGGTTATCGTGGCATAGATAGATAGCGGGAGCGATGACAGGTAATACGTGGGACCCAGAAATGGTCGACGTCTAACCTAATCATGACCGTTAATCGGGTGGGTCACGTGACTGGGAGTGGCCATTTCGGTTATTAACCGAATAACCGAACCGAACCGAATAAGAACGGTTCGGTTCGGTTCGGTTATTTGCTTAATAACCGAACGGTTGAGAAAGTTGAATAACCGTTCGGGTTCGGTTCGGTTCGATTAATAACCGAATAACCGCGGTTAACCGAACGGTTATTGAGTTTTTTTTTAATATTTTAATTTTTATCCTCATTATTATTAGTATTATTTTTTATACTTCACTTTTAACCTTATATATTTCACCCAATAAACTATAAAATATAATGTTTTTAACTTTTATCCTAATTATTGAAGTTTTTAGTTTTTTTATAATTTTATTTTACATGATTAATCATTTTGTGCATTTATTTAAATAGATATTTTGAAATTTATGTAGGATTAATAAATTTTTTTTTAAAAATATATCATAACCGAACCGAACCGATCTAAAACCGAACCGAATAAACCGAAAAATATATCCGTTTGGTTATAAATTTATTATGCAAAAACCGAGCCGAACCGAACCGAAACCGAACTGAACCGAATCGATTAAATCTATATAACCGTCTGGGTATGATTTTTTTATAACCGAAATAACCGAACCCGAAATAACCGAACCGAAAACCGAACTGAAACCCGAAATGGCCACCCCTAGATGCGCCGAATCTACGAGTCACGACTCTTCGCTAATTATTATTTATTTATTAATTAAAAAACCCACTCAGACACATTTACAATGATGATTGGTCATACGCAATCGAATTTATAAAAGTCCTTTGTCGAAATGATAGCTAATATATTACAAAGTAATCGACGGTCCACGCTTTGTAATCTTCCGCCCAAGCCCCAATTACCGTTTTTTGCTTGGATTATTTTGGAATTTTTTTTTTATCTAGAATAACGTGATTTTTTTAAAGAAAATGGTTTACCGGAATTTTTTTTTAAAATAAAATAATAAATTCTGACTTCATCCACCGAAAGCTTTAATTTTAGGTGCTTTAATTTTAGATGTTGAATGATAAGTTGTTTTCGAAGTTTTTGGATTTCAAAAAGTGAAAAAACCGATAATCAAATTTTTTGAAATTTAATATTTCTAAAAACCCAGAAATCTACTTTACGAAAAAAATCAACTAAAAACTAAAAACTACCTTTTTTTAGATTTATCAACTTTCAGAATCTAAAAGCCAAAAACTAAAAACAAAAAACTAAAACTAAAAACCCAAAATAAAAACCAATACCATTCAAAACCGTAGTCTCTTTTGTTTTTTTACTCTACAATATTGTCGAATTTTATTATCCAAACGGAAATTTCCAGCATAATATTTATAAACTAATTTGCGGATGATATAATACATGTCTCATATATATATATATATAAGAAGTAAATGTACTAAAACGAATAATTTAACATATCATAATAAACTGGCTCACATGCAGACACAAGTTAAATGTATACATTATATAAATTAATGTATATATTTGGTGGAGGCCCTTGAAATTGACAGTTGGTCCGAAAAGAAAGTGGGAACTCCCGGTATAACATGCACATTCTAGATTAAAAAAAAAAAGACATAATTTTATAATTTTTTAAAATATATAATATCAAGAAATCAGGGCTGGTCTACTTCACCATCATGCACGTAGGAGTTTTGATATTTAACGAAAATATGTTTAGGAAATTAATCTTTTTGGTAAAATAGATCATAGAATCGGATCATACCGTACCGAAATTAATGCCATTGAAGATAAAGTAGATGATAAAATGCCAACACAGTTTCTGTTGTATTAAATTGTAATTTAATTTCTACGCGAAAGGAACGAAAAGAAAAAACCAGTTCCAAAGTGGTTTGCGTTCAGAATCTCCAGAAAGTGATCTGTTCGCGTCTTCTCGTTCTTGGTTCCACGAACTTTGTCTGTCTGTCTGTTCGTTATTTGGTGAGGGCTTAATCATCGAACATATCAAATAAAGCCTGTTCCGGTTATATCAAATACAAATCATCGGTGCTTTGAATTGTTGATTAAGTACCAAACCTCGCTCCCTGGGTTCGAACAAGAGGGTTTTGCTCACCGTCCGTGTTTTCTCGCTCCTTCCGCTGTCGAGATCTCGGCCCGCGGCCTCGTGCGGTAGGCACATCGGCTGCGGGTAAGATCAATTGTTCCTCGGATCTTTCTCGACCTCGCATCTCATCTCTATAGTCACTAAATATTCTAAAGGTTCAAATAAACTATGGAAAAAATAACCCACCAGATCGTGAGCGAGTGGTCAAGCTTGGAGTAGGAGGTAACTCCAGCTTGAGGTTAAGTGTTCGATTCTTGGCTGGTGGGAAGGGAGGTAATTTCTGGGTTTAAATGATCCATATACAAAGGCTGCTACCGGACCGAAGGTTTACCTAGTCAGCACACTTAGGGGTGGCCATTTCGGTTATTAACCGAATAACCGAGCCGAATAAGACATAACCGTATTCGAACCGAACCCGACATCAAAACCGAACAGTTATGATTTACTTAAACCCGAAAAACCGAAACCGAAACCGAACCGAACCGAATAAAAAATAACCGAAAAAACCGAGAGAATAACCGATATTTTCTTTGAAAAATTGAACTTTTTACCAAAACCGAACCGAATCCGAACCGAAAAATAACCGAACCGAACCGAACCGGAATTTATATAAAAACCGAATGGTTATAGTTTTTCTATAACCGAACCCGAATATAACCAAACCGAACCCAAACCGAAACCCGAATTGGTCACCCCTAAGCACACTCTCGAATGATAGCAGATAGGGTCCTCCGTTATAAAAAAAAACTATGGAAAAAAATAATAGTTTACCGAAAAAAACTACGGAAAATAGACTTTTTATTCAAAAACTGGTTTTTTATTTTTATAATTAATTTATATTAAGATTTTATATATTTTTTAAAATCTTAGAAAACCTCCCAAAATTGCCAAGGGAAAAAAAAACTTGTGGGCATTCGATTGTCAAATTCTGAAACAATGATTGATAAAAAAAATACCAGTTATTTGTCCGTGTTATATTAGTGTCACGTCTCTTTGGTGAGGTACATTGGTACATGCAACATTAAAGATATAAACAAACCACATCCTACAAAATTTTCAGACTTCCCTTCTCTGTCAGCAGTGGGACCATACACATAGATACACACACAGAGATACGCGCACGCACACACACACGTATATGAATATGAATATATCTGTATCAAAAGACGCGTAAGGAAAACATTAGATGGTCCAATAGATACGGGATAAAAGGGCATGATTCGGTATATCACGTCACCTTAGGGTTTGTTGTAATCCTTTGGGTATATATATGTATTATGTAGTTTCATGCTTAGATGAATTGATAGAGATATTTGTTTTAAAGCATCAAATATGATACCCTTGTTTGGACCAAACGCATGGGGATAGAACTTTTTAACTGTAGGTTGGGAGGCAACAACACCGGGGGAAATTGTGCATTGGTTAGACGAACTACATCTCATTATTTTCTCTGTAAATTGGACTTTTTTTTCAACGCTCCAATTGCAAATATATTTTATAAAATATTTAATTTTGAAAATAATGTTAATTATGTTATAATAAAAATTTTATAAAACTCGTAAGCGTCTGTAGTCCAACGGTTAGGATAATTGCCTTCCAAGCAATAGACCCGGGTTCGACTCCCGGCAGACGCATATGTTGTTGCTTTTTGCTTGGTCATGTCACTTTTTAAATGGGCTATTAATATCGGCCCTATGGGCCTGCACCAGTTTTCCTTTTTGCTCTAGTCTCTGTTCCTTTGTTCCAGTTTTGATTGAACAGCAGACATTCAATGAAAGAAGTGATGCTAGCATGCAGATCTATCTATAGCAGCTGTTCTTGAACTGCAAGGTCGATACTTTGGTAGAGTTTTGAAAAACGGTGCATGTATATGTTTGTTAATGGACTGCCGCCATCTCCGATATAAGGTATACTTGTAGTGTTACTTACATAAGGAAGACATTGGCCACTTGATGTTCTTGACTGTGAAACCGAGAAATTTACTAACATAAGAACAGATCAAGATGATTGTAGAGATACATATGTATGCACAATGTACGTCATGGCACATCAGAATCTACCCCTAAAGATGCTCGTAGGCAGCAAGAAAGATGGTACCTTCTGACCCGACGAGTTTCCGCAAGATCCTGCAACTTCCGAATCATTTCTCGATCGGTGAAAATCTTGCCTTGGGACGTAAGAAAGGCGGTCCTTTGGAACGGGGGAGACCAGATCGCGCTCTGCCCGCGATCGAAATCGAATTCAGACACGTCCAAGAACTTGCTCAGAAGTCTGTCTGAGACTGTCTTCGGCACATGCTGAACCACGACTGGTGACAATGGCGGCGAACACGATGAAGATGGAGATGGAGATTCAGACATTATTAAAAAGATGAAAAGAAAAAAGAAAAAGGTATATGGAATTTTGTTTGGAGGGGTCCAAATAAAGGGGGAAAAAAAGTTTTTTTGATGTGGAATTTAAAGGTGATGACAAAATTCTATGGATTTCATTTCGTGTCAAATAATGGAGGATGAGTGGGGAGGAGCATCGCATCTCCAAAGGCTTTGTTGCCTTCTTCTTGTTATTGAATATGGAAATTGTAATATTAGAATATATACACACACAGATATATATATATATATATATATATATATATGCATTATAGTTTCTGGTATATTAAATGATAACCATGATTGCACTTTTTGGGGGTACACATTATTGAGATCCTTGTGTATATTTTTTTTTACACATTATGATTCCAACGTAAACGAACAAAAAAGTATAAATCGTATCTCCATTTATTATATAATAATAACTATAATAATAATATTGTCGGTGTCCCTTTGACATTTGCACAATGATGCACTACAGATAAGATAATCCATACAAACGGCAACATTTTTAATTTTTTTTTGCCAGAAATATACACAGTACACCTATATATGTTGCTATACGTATATGTTTGGGGAAATATACAAGTGAAAATGCATATAATAGGTGTATGTATTTATGTGAAATGTACATGCCAAAGTTTAGAAATATATGGGCTGTCCTAAACTATATGGGCTTTACGAAGAAGAAACACTATATGGGCCACAGAAGTTATATCTGGTCCATTGGGTTAGGCCTCTAGTGTTGCAATGCAACATTTTTCAATGTGACCCTCTGGATGAAACAGAGTCTCTCCTGAACAGAATTTAATTCAACTAATATAAAAATTTCTTTTTTACAGTTACGGATACTGCAAATATGTCTTTAGAGGGCTTTTAGATTTATCACATGTATGAATTTCGCCGACTGCATACTTCGGAAGCGTCCGAAACCCTAGCCGGAAAAGCTCGCGTTGACGGCCATGGCGGAGCCAAGGAAGCTGAGAGGCCACAAAGCTACTGCTACTTGTTGCATAGCTTCTCGTGACCGCCCCGGGCTCGTCGTCACCTCCGGCGAGGTGTCTCTATCTCACACACACATTTCGGTTATCTTTTGGTTTCTGAACGCCACAGATTCGAAGAATTAGGATTTATTAGTAGAAATTTAGTATACGAACACCGACCAGAAGAAGGGTTTTGAAGTATATTGTCTTCTTGTTCCATTCTTATTTTTTTTCTTCTTTTAACGATTTGGAAGATGGTAGGATGGCTGCGTTTGTTGGTTCGATTTGCGATGCAAAGACGTGCAATTCATCATGGATGTTGGGACAGAACCAGTTTCATCTCTTTGTTTCAAGACAGGTTTTGGTCTCTTGTCCCTCAGTTTACGCAGTTGCATTTGGCAGATACACTTGAATAATTTGAAAACAAATTAATCCACGATATTTGTTTGATTCAGGAAACGAGAATGTTCTGTATGTTTCTTCTGGAAATGAGATCAAGTGTTTCGATGTTCAAGCGGTATAATCCATCCGCAATTACTAGAAATTGCTTGTTGCAATTGTATCTTATGTCCGGATTAGGCATGGTTTATGTATATAGATGTCTTTTTGTGAAGCGTCCCTCTCTCATTTCACAGATGGATGCTGCTTCATGGAAGCCATTGGAATGTTACAGTTACAACAAAGATGAAATAAACCAGGTACCTTCTTTTATCGAATCCTCAATTTTTCAACTCTCTGAAAATTTTCCGATTTTTCAACTTTCTGGTATTGAACCCTTTCGAGAGGAACAATTTTTTTTTTCTCTAGTCACACTTGCTTCTTGATTGATCAGGTCGTTTGCAACGGGAAATCATCGTTTGTTGCATCAGCAGATGATGCTGGTGATGTTAAGGTATCTCATCTTTGTTCCTTAATAGAGCCGATTTGGATATTTGGAGGCGTGACTGTTTTGGCATTCTCTTGTGAAATTGTCCTTTTGCTGCTAAGATGCGTTTTACATGACTTTAAAGATTACGTATATTTCAGACAAGATTTAGTCTTTATTTCCAATTAAATCACTGGTGGCTGAGGAACTAATAATATTCACAAACAGATCATCGACGTTGGTCAGAAATGCCTGTATAAAACCCTCAGAGCTGGTCATACAAGTGTATCCTCCCCTCCCTGCTTATGTCTTAATGCGTGCCTAATATTATTTTTTTTGGTTCATTGGAAAGTCAAGTCATATCCTCCTTTCTCTAATCATGGAAGATAGTGATTCTACTTGTATTTGATACTTTGTTCTAACTTGATGCTTTCGGGAACTCTGCAAACTACAAATTTCGGTTTTGCCTTAATGCCATGTTTAAGATATGCAGTACTGTGCAATTTATCCCCTGGAGACCATGGGAAGGTAATTGGTGTGTAGTTATGCTTCCTCTGTTCACAGAAAAACGCCGTTACCTAAATGATATCGCACAATCCGCCACCAGCTCTTTTCCGCCGAGCAGAAGACTTTGCATCCTCGGTAGTATTCTAAACTTGTTTGATTTTTACAGTTATAACCGGAGGGCTTGACTCAAAACTTGTTATGTGGGATTTCTCGAAAGGTCGGCCTCAAAAGATTGTGGATTTTGGTGAGCATTTTGCTTCTATAACTGTCATAAGCTTAACTCAATCCGTTTACATATATCTTTTCCTTATCAATCCCCTGAATGATATGTTTTGGCTGCCATTTTTGACACCTCAGGCTCCGATACACATTCAGGACAGTGTCTAAACCCTGCATTTGTCCACTCAGTAGCGATCCCGGAGGTCGATATGCTCGATAAACTCGACAAAATATGTGTGGTGGCTAGGGGTGATGGTGTTGTAGACTTGATCAATATCGAGTCAGAACTTAATGATATCAAATCAAAGGCTTCTTCTTCCACCCGTCCCCGGAAAGGAGCTGCATCGACATCAAAAAGAAATTCAGAGTCTTCAAATCAGAATGGGAAGAGAAGGGTTCATCTCGATTACTCTGTAGGTGGACACAGTGCTGCAGTTTCCTGCGTGGCGTTTTCCCTGTTCCGAGAAAAGGGCAGATTCGTAATCTCAGGCGGCAACGATAAGACAGTTAAGGTTTGGGATTGCTTTAAATGTCTTGATTCAGACCGAGCCGGGAAGAACAGTGAACTCCTCCACCTGAACATCAACTTGAGAAAGAAGGTAAAAAGCTTCCATTGTTCATTCAGACAAATATATCGTTTGATATGTTTGTCTGTCGATCTGTGACATTTTTCTAACCTTTAAACAGGTGAATTGGCTCTGCACTACTCCGTCTGATTCCGAGAACCTCGTTGTATGCGATACGACTAGAGTGGTTAAGGTTTATTCAGTCTCTTAAGATACGGAAACCTGGGAAAATATGCTGTCTTTTTCCATGTAGAATCTGGAATTGGACGTTTTAAGTGTTACTTCAAAGGAAAGTTTAGTTTTTTTATTCCTTTGTACTCAACATGGGGGAGAATACCGGTTAGTCATTTTGGTTTAGTCTAATTTCCGGTTATTTCTCCCTCTAATCATCGGTTTATTGTATCCTTTGAAACTGAAAAATGTCATTTCGGTTTGGTCTGAATCTCTCAATTCGATCAGAAGCGATGATAAAAGTGGGATGCTATTTTTTTATTTTTTTTTTCACGAAAATGTCCAAAAAAAAGTTGATGGTGACTTGGCACAGGGGCGATGCTTAGGAAGCAAGCAAAATAGAGATGTGCGCGACCCAACTGAAACTTTCCTTTACTTTCCCGCAAAAAAAAAATGTTAATTTTCTCGCCAACCAAACAGAATTCACAGTCAGCTTTCCCCAGGCCGGAGACAGAAACTTCCCAACTTCCGATCTCCACCAACCACCAAACCCTCGGACGCCTCTATTTCCCCTCTTACAAAACCTCCATGGCAGAACAGCTTCGTAACCCCGCCACATCTCAAACCCCGATAAGGGATTTTTCTACCGTTCCTGCGCCGAATCAGCGAGAAAAAGATGATGCAGTCGGGGGCTCCGATCTGCAGCACGTGCGGCGAGCAGATAGGTTTGAGAGCTAATGGCGACTTGTTCATGGCGTGCCACGAGTGTAATTTCCCGATCTGCAGGGCCTGTCTCGAGTACGAGATCAAGGAAGAACGGCGAATCTGCTTGCGATGCGGAAATCCATATGACGGTAAAATCTTCTCTAACTCTGCTCGTTTGAAATTTTCTTAATTTCAAAATAAAATTCGGGGAAGAAGAACAAGTAGCTTAGCATAATTTGATAGTAATGGCTTCGGCATTCTCAGAGAACTTGCTGGATGAAGCTGAAACAAAGACGTCGGGGAACGGATCCGCCATAGCCACTCACCTTGAAAACACTCCTCGGGTATGGTTCAGTCATTACATCCACGACCAGTATTCTCTCTCTCCCTTTGATAATGCTACAAGTGGGTCTAAACTTGATTGAGGATTTCTCCAGTTTCAGGATTCTGGAATTCATGCAAGGCATGTAAGCACAGTCTCCACAGTTGACAGTGGTAAGAACCCGATTCTCTGCTTCATTTTCTCGGGTAATCTGTGAAACACAACCATTTTTTTGTCACTGAGACCAGTAGATAGATGCCAAATATAGAAGGTTAGATGCCGAATACATGTGAAGACGTTCTGCTTGCGCAAAAGTTTTTGCTGTAAGAGTTTGAGATTGTGCTGACTCGGGGTTGTATTGTATGTATGTGAAGAATTGAACGATGAATACGGGAACCCTATATGGAAGAACAGAGTCGAGAGCTGGAAAGACAAGAAGGAGAAGAAGAGCAAGAAGAAAAAGGATGAAATGCCAAAGGCTGATGAAGACGAGGCCCGGATTCCGCCCCAACAACACATGGAAGATATGCCGTATGTTCATCGAGATACACTCATCATAAATCCGGAAGTTTTTGTATAGCCAAAAACCCCTAATCCGGCGATCTTGGTTTCTGTTTTCAGGAATGCAGAGGTCACAGAGCCTCTTTCGGTTGTGATTCCGATCGAAAGGACGAAGATTACGTCGTACAGGATTATCATCGTTGTCCGATTGATCATCCTGGCTTTGTTCTTCCACTATCGTCTCACAAATCCTGTCAACAGCGCTTTCGGGCTATGGATAACGTCTGTGATATGCGAAATCTGGTTTGCTTTCTCTTGGGTATTGGATCAGTTTCCTAAATGGTATCCGATCAACAGGGAAACATATGTAAACCGCTTATCTGCAAGGTAGAAATCTTTCAGACAATTATTGCTTATTACATGTTGATTCGAAACCCGGGTTATTCAGACAAGTTTTGTTGGATCATATGCCGCTTGTTCAGGTACGAAAGACCGGGCGAGCCCCCAGAGCTAGCAGCTGTAGACTTCTTTGTTAGTACAGTGGACCCATTGAAGGAGCCTCCATTGATCACATCAAACACAGTGCTCTCCATCCTGGCATTGGACTATCCGGTGGACAAAGTCTCCTGCTATGTATCTGATGATGGTGCCGCCATGCTTTCATTCGAGTCACTGGTCGAAACAGCCGATTTCGCCAGGAAATGGGTACCCTTTTGCAAGAAATTCGCGATTGAGCCTCGAGCGCCCGAGTTTTACTTCTCACAGAAGATCGATTACTTAAAGGACAAAGTCCAGCCATCATTTGTTAAAGAACGTAGAGCCATGAAAGTAAGCAGGCTTGAGAGCTCATAAGCTGTTGAAATTTCCGAGATATCGAGTGTATCTTTGTCTGATTCATTCGTTCTCTCCTATGTGTTCCAGAGAGATTACGAAGAGTTCAAGATCAGAATAAACGCTTTAGTTGCAAAGGCTCAGAAAACACCTGAAGAAGGATGGACCATGCAAGATGGAACGCCGTGGCCAGGAAACAATACCCGTGATCACCCCGGGATGATTCAGGTCTGCCCATCAATTTTGAGAAAAAAATCTGCCGAGTTAGGGAAATGAACTCATTTTCCTTCATCTATGATCTTCTTCCGTTCAAAAACATCTCAGAAGAGATTTGTTGCGCTTTTATGGTAGCTCGTATGAATCTTTGTTCTTGTTATAGGTTTTCCTCGGGCATAGTGGGGCACGTGACATCGAAGGAAATGAACTTCCGCGGCTTGTATACGTCTCGAGAGAGAAGAGACCGGGCTATCAACATCACAAGAAGGCTGGGGCAGAGAATGCTTTGGTCTGTGCAAAAATCTTCACGACTGTTTAAATCGTTTTTCTCTTAACATATAACACAAACCCGATTACTTTTTCTTTGTTCTTGTAATTGTAGGTGAGGGTATCTGCTGTTCTTACGAATGCTCCGTTCATCCTTAACCTCGACTGTGATCACTACGTCAACAACAGCAAGGCTGCACGTGAAGCAATGTGCTTTCTGATGGATCCAGTTGTCGGTCAGGATGTCTGCTATGTCCAGTTCCCTCAGAGGTTTGATGGAATTGACAAAAGCGATCGATATGCCAACCGTAACATAGTTTTCTTCGATGTAATTATCTCTACAGATCAAAATCCCGTTCTTGATTCGGTAACCACAGATGAAAAACGGTTTTCGGTTTTACGAATTCTTCGAATTTGATTTCAGGTTAACATGAAGGGGCTCGATGGGATTCAAGGGCCGATGTATGTGGGGACAGGTTGTGTCTTCAGAAGACAGGCACTTTATGGTTACAGTCCTCCATCTAAGCCGAGAAGTTTACCAGAATCTTCCTCGTCTTGCTCATGGTGTTGCTGCCCGGCCAAGAAGAAACCGACCAAAGATCTTTCCGAAGTTTACAGAGATGCGAAGCGAGAAGAACTTGATGCAGCCATCTTTAACCTCAGAGACCTCGACAGTGAGTTGCTCTTCGTTCTCTTTTTCCAGCTTTACGCTAATATATATAGTTGTACAGGATTCCGGACACTAAGTGATACTTTCTCGGATGTCTGATTCCAGATTACGATGAGTACGAGAGGTCGATGTTGATATCTCAGACAAGCTTCGAGAAAACATTCGGTCTGTCTTCGGTTTTCATCGAGTCTACTCTGATGGAGAATGGAGGTGTCCCTGAATCCGTAAACCCATCGACACTCATCAAAGAGGCGATTCATGTCATTAGCTGTGGATACGAAGAGAAGACCGAGTGGGGAAAAGAAGTGAGTTTCCCCGAATCTACTCTTTCTTTAGCTTATACTGAAAGGGTACTCATCTGAAATTCATATGATCTCTGTTTCCAGATCGGTTGGATATACGGATCAGTCACAGAGGACATCTTGACGGGTTTCAAGATGCATTGTCGGGGATGGAGGTCTATATACTGTATGCCACTAAGGCCGGCTTTCAAAGGGTCTGCCCCGATCAATCTCTCCGATAGGCTTCATCAAGTTCTCCGGTGGGCACTTGGTTCCGTGGAGATTTTCCTTAGCAGACACTGTCCACTCTGGTATGGATGTGGAGGAGGCCGCCTCAAATGGCTCCAGAGACTGGCTTACATCAATACCATTGTCTATCCCTTCACCTCTCTCCCCCTCATTGCTTACTGCTCCTTACCTGCCATTTGCCTTCTCACCGGAAAATTCATCATCCCCACTGTAAGTTTCCAGTCACTGATACCGTATATTCTTTCATCCGAGCACTCCATTGATCTGGGAAGTGTTCTATACAGCTGTCGAACCTGGCAAGCATGCTCTTCCTCGGCCTTTTCCTCTCCATCATCATCACGAGCGTTCTGGAGTTGCGATGGAGTGGCGTAAGCATCGAAGATTTGTGGAGAAACGAGCAATTCTGGGTCATCGGAGGCGTCTCGGCCCATCTCTTTGCCGTCTTCCAAGGTCTTCTCAAGATGCTGGCCGGTTTCGACACCAATTTCACCGTCACGGCCAAAGCAGCCGACGACTTGGAGTTTGGGGAACTCTACATCGTGAAATGGACGACACTCTTGATTCCTCCGACCACGCTTTTGATCGTGAACATGGTCGGAGTTGTGGCCGGATTCTCTGACGCTCTGAACAAAGGGTACGAGGCATGGGGACCGTTGTTCGGGAAAGTGTTCTTTGCGTTCTGGGTGATTCTCCATCTCTATCCATTCCTCAAAGGTTTGATGGGGAGACAGAACAGAACTCCGACCATTGTCGTGTTATGGTCTGTTCTGCTTGCTTCTGTGTTTTCCCTTGTCTGGGTTCGGATCAATCCCTTCGTTGCCAGACCAGATTCCGCCACAATCGCTCAGAACTGCATTGCCATCGATTGCTAAATCAAGAATTCGGATTCAGCGATTTGCCACTGCACGGATGGATCTCTGATCAAGCTTTTCACACGTTTGCTGTCGTATTTAGAAACGTATACTTGAAGATGTTTTGAAGGATTTGAGATTCGAGAATTGATATTTCCTCTTTTCATGTGGAGATTCCATGTGGGCTTCAGAGTAATTTTTCACTTGATTTGATCTTGAAACCAAAGCTTTCCCCTTTACAAAGTGAAGTCTACTTCCTAGGGTTTCAATAAATCCAGAAAGTTGGTTCTTTTTTCAAAAACTTGAGATTCAGCCAACTGATGTTACAAAAAGTAAAACAGAGCTTTCTAAAATCCAGATTCAGTAAAAAGTAAAACAGGCAACAGCTAGAAGAGCAAAATGAAAAAGGAAACCGAGTTTAACCAGTGATGTTCTGAGACTTGTTGAGGATAACACCTTCATACTTGACTTGGAACCATTTCATGGCATCCTCCTTTGTCACTCTGTGCTGGATTCCCACACGAGCCTTGCCTCTCCGGCGACGGGCCACACGGTATCCTGGACGTTCCAGAACCACGTAGAAATCCATACCGTAGATTCCGGTTGAGGGATCATACCTTGACAGAAACGAAAAAAATTGATCAGTATCTAGACATTTCCATACAATAGAAATTTGTTCAGCATCTAGATATCTTTCCATCAAGAAATTCAGCACCAGAACCCATTTCACAGTAATCAGATTCCCACACGAGCCTTGCATCTCCGGCGACGGGCCACACGGTATCCTGGACGTTCCAGAACCACGTAGAAATCCATACCGTAGATTCCGGTTGAGGGATCATACCTTGACAGAAACGAAAAAAATTGATCAGTATCTAGACATTTCCATACAATAGAAATTTGTTCAGCATCTAGATATCTTTCCATCAAGAAATTCAGCACCAGAACCCATTTCACAGTAATCATCAATGCCACAACATCAACCAGCCATTCTCTTTATCTGAAATCCAACCACTACGTTAAAAAAAACTTACTTGATCCCGAGATCAATATGTTCCTGGATACCGAACCCGAAGCAGCCAGTGTCACTGAAGTTCCTCCTCAGCAACTCGTACTCCTTCACTTTCAAGCCACTCTCAAGGAGCTGCATCGCCTTCTCACCCCTCACAGTCACATAGCACGCAATCTTCTCATTACGCCTTATACCGAATGATCTCACAGTGTACCTCGCTGTTTCAGACAAGGATAATATATGTATCACCACCCAGATAACAATGGCAGCAAAATAACACCAACCTAATCATGAATCCGAGTAAAGAATAATAATCATGGTGAGCGTCCACTTACCCTTGGAGAAGACTGGGGTTTGACCACTGAGTTGCTCCAGGACCTACAACGACCAGAAACAGGGACTTTAGATCGTGTGAGCAAGTGGGTAAACAGAAAGCTGTACTCTTTTTTCTCATTATCTGCAATTTTCTCGAGAGACAAACAAATCTACGCGGTAATAGGAACTGCTAAGAGATTAAGGGAAACATAGTCTACAGTCCGTGCGTTTAGAGGTATATATAACTAATGGGAAAAGTAACGAATTTTTTTTCTATGTTCTCTGATTTCCGAGTCAGTGATTTTCTCGGGAAACAAACGGACCTTGGCGGCACGGGTGAGACGATCTCCACTCTCACCGACGGAGATGTTGAGGACGAGCTTCTGAACCTTAATGTCCCTCATGGGGTTTGAGAGCTTCTTCTCCGACGCCTGCATCACCGGAAAACAAAAACAATAATGAAAAAAGAAATCAACAATGGAAGGATCTAACGGAAGAAGAATGAGAAGAATGAGAAGAACGAGAAAGATACCATCTCTAAAGATCGATACGAGAAGGGACGATGGGAAGAAAAGTGAGAAATATAAGAGAGGGGAAGCTAGGGTTTTTTCTAACGAATGCCAAATGACGGAAATGTCCTCGATGGGTACGGACGGCAAAAGGCAAAAAGGGATTGTTCCGTTGCCGGGACTTGAACCCGGGTCTCTCGGGTGAGAGCCGAGTATCCTAACCACCTAGACTACAACGGATTTTGGCTATGTATAATATATATATTTGGAAAACAAAAATCACCGATTCATTCTTGCGTTTCGACAGCTTGGGGTGTTTTTTGTGCATCCGTATATTTACCTCATATGACCTTTACATTATGGATCTTGATATAAATGTTAAACCATTGTGGTTTAGTGGTAAATTTCCCTTTTTCTTGAGGGCAGAGTCATATGATGTAGTGAAAAAAATAATGTTTCCATGATGAGGAGAGACATCACCTACACAAGGGCCTCATCTACTAATGCATTGTACTACAGTCCACTCGTCATTTATGGAGACATTTCTCTAATAGTAGCAGTAGAAAAAAACATAAACTTGAATCTTGAAAGACAATCTTTACGCACAATAAGACACACGTTCTTGAGAATGTTGTCTTTCACAAACAGAGTCAAAAGTCATAAACAACAACATTCAAGACCTTATGAATCACCACCACTCTCTGGCCCTCCTCTTCCTCTTCCTCTTCTCCACCCTAACTTACTATATATATATATATATATATATATATATATATATGTATATATATATATATATGTTATATATATATATATATATATATATATATTTTATAT
>NW_010965372.1:7323545-7386480 GCF_000463585.1 Tarenaya hassleriana | reverse complement strand
ATATATATATATATATATATATGTATATATATATATATATGTTATATATATGTATATATATATATATATATGTTATATATATGTATATGTGTGTGTGTGTATATATGTATGTGGCAAAGTAATTTACAGACACAAAGATGAGAAAGAAAACACAAGAGCGGTCCCTTTCTCTTTTCAGCTCTTTCTTAAGCTAAAAGGAGAAGAGAAGCACTACTGCGCAATTCTGGCGCAGCCGTGTTACCATCTAACTATTCTGATGAGTGAGGAACCATTCGACGAGTGCATTGTCTCAGATGTCATCTTGCCGGCGTATACATACACATTTACATAACTCTGTTTGTCTACCCGAGTCTGGCGAGGGATCTTTATGTCCCGGTCGGATGCATGAAACCGAGACCCAGTTGTCTCTTGACGTGATCGGGTATCAACTTGTTGACAAGCTCTGGCGATGCTCCGGCTATCTGTTGAACACAACATTCGGTTTGTAAGTAAGAGCACTTTCACTTCAACGTGAGTTGAAAGACGGTGACGAAAATGTCGAGAGGAAAGTACCTCTTGTTTGAAGTTGAATAGAGGTGGGAAAGGTCGGCCATTTGGAAGACGGGCATTAGGGTCTCGGAGTTCATCAAAGAATGGATGAGCACACGCTTCAAGCTGAAAGCCGATCATGATTATATGAGATTTCTCGGTAGAAATGTACATGTTTTACTACTACTAAAAGGGGGGATGAAAAAATGGTTAAACTCACCATGGTGCATCTAAGGCTTGGGGAGTATTGGAGCAGCCTGGATGCAAGATCAATTGCTTCTGGAGGCATTCGTTTGTGGAATATCTACACAGATGAGTAGCAAGCAATAAGAACACAACCAGCAGCAATCAGAGTAAAATCGAAATAAGAATTTGATGAAGAAAGAGGAAGAAAACCTTGTGCCAAGGATGTGCCTTTATCTGTGGAAACCTAAAATCTGTGTAATTCGGGTTCATGCAACGGATTTCTTCTCGAGTTGGTGTACCAAGGACCTGTTTCCAACAATTATGCATGAGGGTTTGTTGCTAGTGATGCTTGGCTACAGCTTCCATGCATAATTATTAAGAACCATAATTAGATATTTTACCTTTATAATTTCTACGAGCTGATCCACAGCATTTTCTCCTGGAAATAATGGCTGCAAATGAACAAGTACGAAACTGTGAGAGAAACTCTTTCCGAGGAGCATATAGTAATAGAAACAAGAATGCAGAGGAAATAGGAGATTCTAGTTTCCAGAGGTGACAAATGCTTACTTGGCCAAGAAGAAGCTCGGCAAGAACACAGCCAGCTGACCAGATATCAATGGAAGTTGTGTATTCCGTGGCACCAAATATAAGTTCAGGGGCTCGGTAGAAACGCGAACATATGTAAGAAATGTTGGCTTCGCCTTTAACCTGATCACAAGCACATCAAGAGTAAAGACATTTATGATAAATTATGCATACGGTTCCGCATACGATCACATGCAAATTTATGATGACATGCTAAGACAATATATTACATGACAAGTCTTCTTCCAAAAAACTTATGTTACTGATAAGGAATTAGCAAAAGTTTCGAGCAACATGAAGGGCCATACCAGCTGTTTTGCACTTCCAAAGTCACAGATCTTGACTTGATGAGTGAGAGGATCAACCTGCGGAAACCACAAAAGCAAACTTAGAAAAACCGGCGGAACCCGTTTGTTATTTTACATCATTTCCCTCTAGAAATGCATACCAAAAGATTTTGAGGCTTCAGATCTCTGTGACAAATACCGGCAACATTGTGGATATACGCAAGTCCATGGAATATCTGCAAGAAAAAAAAAAGAGTAATTATCTCAAATGATAATAACAGGGGATTATATCCTTCACATCAATTTTCGAACAAGATATTAAAGTCTACCTGATACATATAAAGTTTCACATAGATAAGCGGCATCCTTTGGTTAGCACTGCTGTAGTGTTTCAGTACCCGATACAAGCTCTCAGGCACATACTCCATAACCAAATTGAGGAAAAGCTCATCTTTACTTGTGGTAGAGAAGAAGCAATGCTTCAAAGAAATCACATTTGGATGATCCATCACACGCATTATCTGCAGCTCTCGATTCTTATATCTCCGATCCTGCAAAACCTTCTTAATCGCCACAGTTTCCCGGGTTTCCAAACATTTTGCCTGTTGAAAACCAAAAGAGCAAGTTTAACCCCGCAAAAGCCGCAAAAGAGCAAACTTTATCACGGAAGAGAAGCTCCACGTACCTGGAAAACTACCCCAAATGATCCTGTTCCTACAACACGCTCAGCCATGTAACTAATTGTCTACAAGAGCCAGAAAAAAAATGTATCAGAAGACAAACCAGGATCTGCAGACAACAAATCCTGTTTGCTGTTAATCTAAAATACCTGTTTTGGTTCTCCATTTTTTCCTCCAATGGTGGTGGAAATTATGTGACCAGTAACTTGATCATGCCCATCAACTACAGCCGCCGACATCTCCTGAAAGATGAGCATTCAGGTAAGGAAAAAACATGAAACAAGGAGAACGATGAAGCATACGACAAACAAAGATCTCAAGAAGAATTGATTCATGCCCAACCCATGATGTACCAAATATGACGAACTTTAGGTTGTTCAGTAAAGACATAAACAAGATACCATAGATCGAGACCGACAACCTCAGAAACAGCTATAGTTTTCCGCCGGTAAGGTTGCGAAGCTAGATCGCCGCTATAAGAAGCTAATTTACAGAATCTAGTAACCCAAAGTGACCCATTTATGGAAAATGGCGAAAATCTCAGGAAAAGTTGCCTAATTCACACGCCCCCATACAATTTCCAAAACTCCAAAGCTTCTAAATCAGCTCTTTTTTCCACCTCGAGTAACCCAATAACAGTTAGATCGCCAAAAAGAGGACTACTTCGCAGAACCCAGAAACCCTAAGCAACCCCTTCTGAGAGCTTAGAGGATTTCAAGGAATATCTAATAGAAAACGGAAAGCTCGTAAAGTTTTCGAAACACGAAAATCCATGCCCCAAATACCAGAGAATCCGATTTCTCCCTAACCCCTGCCTGTCTATCACTGATTCAATTAAAAGATACCGAAGAAACCCAAAACTTAAAAAAAAGTACGAACATCTTTGGACTTGCCTTTTTTATCGGATACCACGAATCTAGAAGGAAAAGAGAACCAGGTATAAAACAAAATGAGGGTGAAATGTGGAAACCCTTTCCTCGGGGGAAAAACAATGAGATCTTCGCGGAGAGAGAGAGAGAAAGGAAGCTTAGGTGCTTACCTTATCCTCAGCCATGGCGAAAGAGATACAGAGAGGGAGAGGAAGAGAAGATATTAAGGGAAGCTTTTGAAGTAATGGGTTCAATCAGTTTGGTTGGTGATGATCATGCTAGAGAGAGAGAGAGAGAGAGAGAGGACCCAGGGATGAGAGGAGAGAGACGAAGAACAAGCCCATGTGACTCCAGCTCCCTTTCTTCTCGCTCTATTAGCCATCTGATTTCGATTTTTTATTTTTATTTAAATTTTTCCATTAATTATGTAATTTACAGAAACACCCTCGGCGTGGTTCGGTAATTACAGGGGCAAGGAATTTGCGTTGCTTTGCATAGCGATTAACCGCTCCACATGATATAAGACGATTTTGCCCTCCATCGAACTCAATGGCCTACTTCCATGAATTATCATATCGATATTTAATTCTCCCTTAAATATATATATATATATATATATATATATATATATATATATTAATGTAATAAAACGAAATGTCTTATGATCCATTAATATATCCAATCAATTCTGAAATACTCTCGTCAACACGATCCACTGAATTTGGTTTTGTTATGTATGTGTACACATATACATATGTAAATTTAAAAAATATATAAAATCCTTAATATTCTCATATATTTAAATTTTAATTATACTTTAGAATCCTCAAAAATATTCTATACAATTTATTCCAAAATAAAATCATTAATGCACTAAAAGTTCTGCTGTTATAATTTTCTAAGAATTATATGTGTGTGTATAGAAAGTAGGCATGGTTAATTGGAGATCAATGTTGACCATTTGATTAAAAAAGCATTAATGTTTCTTCACTTTACAATTTTTCGATTTATTATTTTGGGTTTTTTTACGGCCAAATTACATGGCTTCAATTATTACCTAATAGCGTAGCTTTACTTATAGTGTTTGTATTTTATATTTATTGGTGATTGATGATAATCTCTAACATCGATGAAACAAAAAAATATTATATTATTTTTTTTTCGCACTACATATATTTCCCTTCTTTGTTCAAATATGCATGAGACTGACTTATTGATTGTACATTTTATACGCTTTTATCAAAATTTCCATATATATTAAATAGCCACTTTATGCTATGATATTTATAATAATTAAATAAAATAAAATAAAATCCATACTATATATACACACACACACTCCTGCAATGTGCTCGGCCTTTATAATGCAGTGATATGGTTTTAAAAAAGGGCTCAAAGGTCATTACGGGGCCCAATAGAAGGCCCACAAATTTATCTGGTAAAAACGAAAAAACCTCAGCTTTTTTCGGAAATACTTTATTCGATTAGCTATTAATTATTCATTTTCAACTTATATTACGTCAAATGATTATTAATGATTACACTGCATCAACTTACACAATTATGCCTTAAATACAATAATTGTAAATCATGAATAAATAGTTTGGGAATAAAATATCTTTCATTTAATAATAAAAAGTGAAATTCGGTAGCACCGGATTTAAATACAATATTGTTACAATAGTTATGGACTTTGATATGAGGAAATGGGATAAGGCATATTCCAAATATTTACAACAGAGCTTCTATTTGTGCGGTGTGAGAGGACTTCTCCTGCAACCTCTCGAGATTTACGACCAGATCGCAACAAGGCGCATTCGAAATCCAAGCAAGAGGCGAATTCTGAACGCCCAGAAATCTCGAATTATCCGCCTCCCATGGCGGTTCATTGATGCCCTTTCTCTCCTCAGGCGAAACCAGTAGCGTACACGGAAGCCCAGAGACTCGGAATTTTGCTTTCATGGCGGATTTGCTGAGCAAAGCGATGACGATGACGAAAGAGAAGAGCGGCCCACAAGCTCTTGTCATGGGAAAATACGAAATGGGTAAGCTTCTCGGCCATGGAACCTTCGCGAAGGTTTATCTCGCCCGGAACGTGAAATCCGGCGAGAGCGTCGCCATTAAAGTGATCGACAAGGAGAAAGTTCTCAAAGACGGGTTGATCGCTCACATCAAGCGCGAGATTTCCATCCTCCGCCGCGTCCGACATCCGAACATCGTGCAGCTGTTCGAAGTCATGGCGACGAAAGCCAAGATCTACTTCGTCATGGAGTATGTCCGAGGCGGCGAGCTTTTCAATAAGGTCGCGAAGGGGCGGTTGAAGGAGGAAGTTGCCCGGAAATATTTTCAGCAGCTGATCTCCGCCGTGGGGTTTTGCCACGCCCGCGGTGTGTATCACCGGGATCTGAAGCCGGAGAATTTGCTTCTCGACGAGAACGGCAATCTCAAAGTCTCCGACTTCGGTCTCAGCGCGGTTTCCGACCAGATTCGTCAGGACGGTCTGTTTCACACTTTCTGTGGTACACCGGCGTACGTTGCGCCTGAGGTTCTTGCCCGAAGAGGCTACGACGCGGCGAAGGTCGATATTTGGTCGTGTGGGGTCATCCTGTTCGTGTTAATGGCTGGTTATCTACCATTCAATGACCGTAACGTCATGGCCATGTATAAGAAGATCTACAAGGGCGAGTTCCGGTGTCCTAGATGGTTTTCGCCGGAGCTTATCCGGTTGTTGACTCGGCTCCTGGACACAAACCCTGAAACCCGATTCACAATTCCGGAGATTATGGACAAAAGTTGGTTCAAGAAAGGGTTTAAGCACATCAAGTTCTATGTGGAAGATGATAAGCTTTGCAACGTTGAAGATGACGAAATGGATTCAATTGAATCCTCCTCGGACCGATCTTCTTGTGTTTCTGAATCAGATGCTGAGTTTTTTGAGCCCAGAAGGAGAGTCGGGTCACTTCCGAGACCGGCGAGCTTGAATGCCTTTGATCTTATATCGTTCTCACCAGGTTTTGATTTATCAGGCTTGTTCGAGGAGGGTGGCGAGGGTTCTAGGTTCATATCTGTAGCGCCCGTTTCGAAGATCATTTCGAAATTGGAAGAGATTGCCAAAGTTGTGAGCTTTACAGTCAGGAAGAAAGATTGCAGAGTGAGTTTAGAAGGTTATAGACAAGGCGTCAAAGGTCCGTTGACAATTGCTGCAGAGATATTCGAACTGACTCCTTCACTGGTGGTTGTGGAGGTCAAGAAGAAAGGAGGGGATCAAACAGAGTACGAGGAGTTCTGCAACAAGGAGTTGAGACCCAAATTGCAGAATTTGACGGCAGACCATGAGGCGGAAACCATGGTTGAATCTGCAGCCGGAGGAGCTGCTCCATCCACATTCCTGCCTTCTGACACTCCACCTGTAGATTTGCCTTCTGACACTGAATAGAGATGAGGAGAAGGGGAAGTGAACTAAGAGATGAACATGAAAGGAAGAAGAATCGGAGAAAGATGGCATCCATAAGGGTATGCCATTCGTCTCCTCATCTATAGGAGTTTCCATTGTTCTGAACTTGGGCTGAATAGAATGGAATACAAACCGAATATACGGCTAATCTTATCAGTTCTTTCGATATGGTTTTGGTCACAGGTTCAGGATCATACCCTACCTGCAGAGAGCAGCATACAGGTATGTGAAAACATAGGACATATCTCTTGGCATTACATTGTACCATTTCATAGAAAGCTTAGAATCTGCACCCACTCACTATCCTTCAGAATTGTTGCATTACATATATAGGCTTGAGGAGTCATCTTGTAACTTGTAAATGGCAAATTCAATCAGTGCTTAGAATGGACATGTCAGTTCTCACTCTCAGCAAATCAGAGCTTTTTCTATATTAGGAATCAAGATTGATATCTTTTATTGAAATGGAATAAATTCGGTCGCAATGGCATTATAGTTCATAGATTACTACTGTATTATATACCGAGTCGTACAACAACATCGCCTTAATCCCAAGTTTATTTAGGGTCGGCCACATGCACATGAACGCGGTTTGATCTTCTTCAGTTCAGTCCGAACCACTGATTTTTTTGTGTGGGGATTTTTATGGACAAAGACTTTGCCTAAATGGGACCCTTAAGTTTTATGAATCATATGTGACTTGTCTTGTGCAGATGCAAGTTGTGTTTTGTCTGATAACATTATTCAGGGTTGTTCTTGAATTTGTCTGCCTGAACTGAGGTGGAAGTACATGTGCAAGCAAGCAGATAACTATAAGCTTCATGAGATTTTTTTTTTTTGTCTGGATATGCTCTCAATGATCTGGGTTCCCTGAGATGATATTATAAATTATGAAACAGAATATAGAAGTGAATGATGAAGACGGTGTTCACCTTTCCTTTCATATACACATCTTTATACGGAGACGAATACAGACATATATATCTTTACAACTAAAGAGGGCTTGGTTTTATGACGACGATTGACCAAAATAATACGTACAATATACGCGTAGTATGTATGCAGTATACGTTATACAAACACATCGAGCTCTCGTACTGTATCCGACGTTTAACTATTGGACGTTAACACACTCAATGGCCAAGGGAACAGTAATACTATCAGGACATGAAAAAAACGAACGACAAGATACAAATCCAATGCTTTGACAAAAAAAAAACGGAGGCAAAGATACAAATCCAATGTTGAAGAGAATCAAAAGATCGTACAAGAAAAACCGAACCAAGAACCAGAAAAAAAAATGGAGAGAAGAAGAGAGATACACATACTCTAGGCAGGCACCATGGTGGAATGCAATTAATTTTGAAAGGAAAACCTCTGATTCTTGTGGAGTGTTACGTGTGGGGGGAGAGAAAGAGAGAGATCAAGTGGCCTCGGAGGACAAGATCTCGAGCTCGGCCCACCAGAGAGGAGAGAGTCTAGGAGTGGCCTGGTCGGGAGAGATGTTGATAACTTGCTCCAATTGCTCTGCGACCTCTTTCATGGTCGGTCTGTCTCTTGGCTCTGGTCTCAGGCACTGTCGGGTCACGTTGCAGATGATTTCCAGCTCCTCGTATTTGAAGCTCTTCAGCGTCGGATCAACCATATCTCCCAAGTTTTCGCTTTCCAAACACTTTGACGCCTACACGCCAGAAATTTTCAGATCATTAAAGGCTTTAAGTTTCCAGATATTTAGGCAGCTGCCCACAAGTGTTCTGATCAAAATCTACATACCCATTGCTCTATCGACCCTCCTTCGTCTGAATACGAGAGCTTCCCAGAGATGATCTCGAGCAGCAACACTCCATAGGTGTAGACATTGCTCTCTGGTTCAGGAGGTACTGGCAATACGGATTGGTCTAAGTCACCACTCTTTCTCGGCTTCAGTCCAGTTTCCGAGCTAAAAGGAACCTCTGCAACCTGAGAACGTGGTTTCGAGAATATCCTTGGAGGCTTAAAAGAAGGTCCCTTTAGATTCAAGAAGTCTAGAGCTTAGCGGAAAACAAACCTTGGCTGCGTAATCATCGGTCAGGTAGATAGCCGATGAGCTTAGGTTCGAGTGTGCAACATGCGGGTTTAGTTCATGCATGTATTGGAGACAATAAGCCATTCCCATTATTATTCTCATACGAGCACTCCAATCAAGATGTTCCATCTCCTCATCTGACAATATCGTGAAAAAATTGTTTAGCCTTTTAAAAGGATGAGAGACGATGCTTTGATCCGCGATGGAGACAGATGCTTACCGTGCAAATGTTCATAGAGATTTCCGTTTGGAGCATATTCGAAGACCATCATTCTATTGAAGGGTTCATCCTCTTCGCAGTACCCAATCAGATTCACAAAGTTCTTGTGGTTGATCCGTGAGAGAGTGTCAATCTACCGAAAAAAAAACTCAAATCATGAGAATCCAAAGGAGACCCTCGAGGAATAAAGTCTTGACCCTTAAGCTAAAGGTGTAACCTTTCTGCGATACGCCATTTCCATGGCTCTCGTCCATTCTTTGGAGGCGGAAATGGCGGTTGAAACAACGGCTATTTCGACTCCACTGGACAGAGTTCCTTTGTAGACAGTGTAACCATCAAACGCCTCTATGATATTGCTGAAATCCTCACATGCTGTCTCTAGTTCATGCCGGTTCAGCTTTGGCACACCTGAGTTTCATGTCACATCATTCACTTGTGTTCGGTAATAGAGAGACGAGTGAAAGGGTGGTAAAGAAACTGTTACTAAGAAAACTTACCGGTAACAAATGCTTTCTGCAGCTGTCCACTCAGACCGGTCTTCCATGGGCCTATAGTCTTTGCAGCTCTTCTCCGACAGAAAACTATAACTGCTACTATAACCAATATAATTACAAAAGCAGCAAGACCTGTAACCACATACAACCATACATGTTTTTCAGATTTTCTGTCATCTTGTGACGGGTTTGAGGAGGGATCGGCTTTTGTGTTGGGAATGTTATTGTCCCGAGGAGGAGAAGGCGGGAGAGGGATCAAAGGAGGAGTTCTCTTCTTTGCATTGGGAACCGCAGGGAAAGACCCGCTGCTCCGTGAGAACGCCTCGGGAGAAATCCCGGGAGAAGGGCCAGCTGCAGGTGCAGTAGGCATAGCTGCCAAATTACTTGTCTCTTCAAGTAACCGACGTTGTTTGAAAACATCACCTTCCTCCAAATAACCTGTATGATCAAATGGATGTGATTTCTTCATATGCAGGTCCTAAACATAAGCTTCACCGCTTAACTTATAGAGTAACCATCTTATCTTACTCGGGAGATTCGATACGAAATTCTGCTCGTGATCGGAAAGAGATCCCTTGTTGAACCTGAGACCATGAAGATGATACAAAACAAAAAACATTATCAATGTGAGGGACAGAGTGAAGATGAAATATAAATAGAGAGAGGGTTTCGAATTGTATACATCTTGAAAGGAATAGCATTGATATAACGTCGGTAAGTCGCTTTAATCTGCGACATGAAATCTCCCGCCTTGTTTGGTCGTATAAAACTGCTCCTCGTAACACTGTTACATAAACGTAGCAAGAAGATATGAACACAAATATCTGTTAGGTAACAAAACCAGACTTTGAGATGGAAAAACATCCTACCAGTGTCCAAGTTTTCTGTTTGCACAACCAAACACAAGAGGATAATGTTCTAAGCTCCTGTTAAACTGGACTTCACCCTCAAATCTGTTGCCGGAAATCGATCTGGATACGTCAAGGTAGCAAAAACAAAGAACAGAACCGAAATTCATCCAACAAATTGTTCTCGGTATAAAATATAATCGAGGGTAGGGTATACAAAAATGTGGTGAACTTACAAGTGTTTAAGCGACAGCACATTGCTTAGCTCGGCCGGAATTTGCCCGCTCAAGTTATTATCCTGCAAATCCAATATTTCTAGCTTTGTGAAGGCCCCAAACTCCTTTGGAATGCCACCAAAGAAATGGTTCTTGGATAATATTCTGTGAAAAAGTAATACAATGTTCAGTTCCAACAAACAATCAAAATGTCGGTAGGATCAACCGACCAAATACCAAAACAAAAACTCGTTTTCGTCTTAGTCGGTCAACAAAACGAAATCAAAACCAGTAAAACTTACGAGATATATAAACACTTACAGAAATCTTAGATCAGTAAGCTGGCTAAGCTCGGGAGCTAACGTTCCTTCCAAAGAACATCTGCTCAGGTTCCTATGAAATCATCAGAAATATGTCTCCAATGAGACATACAACAAGATTCCAACAGCAAGAAAGATGTTTCCTTGGAGACATCAAAACAGTTACCAATAATTTCAGAGTTACTTACAGCATTTGCACTTTGCCATCCACACAGTTTACACCCGACCACGAACACACCTTATCACCATCCCAGTTTGCAAGAGCTCCATGAGGATCCGAGTCTATCCTTGCCCGGAACTTCGACAACGCGAATCCTACATTCAGAACAAACCATCAGAACAAAAACATCCAAGGATAAGCAAGAGAGAATATGATCCAAAAAGTTTACCTTCAGAATCAAGGGAGAAGGAGGAAGTTTGAAGGCCAATGATCAAGTACATGAAGCAAGAGAGCTGGAATCCGATTGGACCCCATCTCCAACACATTTTAGGTCAACAAACGGCGATGTTTCCCCAACAGCACAGACCACAAAACTATACAAAATCTCCAGGTTTTTCCAAGGACGATAGAAAAACCCAATCCCCTTCTACGACAAAAATTGTGGACTAGACATCGTATTCGTATCTAGAGACAAGAAAGTGTAATACAGAAAACTGCAGATCCATGGCAGGAGGTGCGCGTAGCATCAGGGTCCCTCATCTTTGGAGTTTTGCAAATTAATTTCACAAAACCCTTCTGTTCAAGATTTTCATTTCTGAATATCAACAATCCGCGATTCTCTTCTTCTGGCTGCCCCTCAACACCTGAAAAAAATGCCCACAAATAAAGGCCAGGACTTTGTAGAAAGTTATGAAACAATGTTGTAAAAGAAGAGGGGATGCCCTCTTGAAGAAGCGATGTGGAGAAAGCTTCGAACCCACAGAAACAAAACAAAAAAAAAGTTCATCTTTTTCAGCCACCCAAATGAAAATCATTTCAAAATGCGTAAAGAGATCAAACAAATAATTAGGGGAACGAAGCTTACCAAGAAAGAAGAAATTCCTTACCATGGCAATGGAAATTCTGGAGAAAACAATAAAGCGTATGTTTCTGGAAAGCGAAGCAGTAGGAGGAGAGGAAGAAGAGAAGGTTGGTGGGGGGATTGAGAAATCAGAAAAAGGAAATTCGATTATGGTAATAAAAAGATTAAAAAAATTGATCAGGATAATGATGTCTGATTTTCTCCTTTGAACTGTCCTTGCGTTTTTGCAGGAGGATGATGATGAGGATGATGATCTCAGAGTTTTCTCTCTTCGACCATCTTTGGTCTCTCCAGGGGCCAAAGGGTGGTGGGTTTCTCCCCCTCTCTCCCCCCTCTGTTTTTTTCTCCCTCTCTCCCTCTCTCTCTCTCTCTCTCTCTCTCTCTCTCTCCGAATTTTTCTATTTTTTTATTGTTTCAACATTTTTTTCCTCAAAAACTCTCTGTTTTTGTTTTTCTGAATTTCCCCCGTAAGTGAAGCCCTAAGGCCCTGATAGCCTGTTTTGGCATTCCACGTTTTCCACAATTATAACACGTTTATTATTTCTTAGCTTTTGAAAAATATTGACACTTGAAATTACAAAATCGTATTCACTCAACTATAAAATCATTGGAATTGTCTCTTATATTCTTCAATCAATTCAAATAAAATGCGTCTACATTTTTTAAATTTAATACTCTTTAAATCAGATTAAAAAAAAATACGCCGATTTAGACCGGAAGCAAGGAAACGGCGGGAAAGATTAAAGAGTCTAATCAAAGTACAATGCGGTCTCCATGGGCCCCACTTTTCAATTCTTTAATGTTTTTTAATATTATTCAAGTTAAGCTCATACGTGCTTGCCGCTTCGTCTATGCCGGAGAGACCCTAATACGAATTGCGTTACTCTACAGCCGTTAGATCTTCTGGATGCGTAGATCTGACGGCATTTACGTGGTGTGTATGGTGAGCACGGCCCCATCGGATAAAGTCTCTCGCTGGGACATGTCTCCCACCATTGGATTAAAAGACCACTTTCTAATTAAATTTGTAGAACCAGTGGAGCCCACATCCAGATGAAACTAATCCTCTTGGTCGGATGCAAATGAAAGGATTAGCGTTAAAACTAATCATAAAACCCATAATTAAGGACTCTAACCACGCACCATCTTCTCCGTAAGCTTAGCCAATGACCTAAGGTTAGACCGAATGATGGCATCAGCAAACGACGTCGTATCTTCCTCCGTGTTCCCGTCGGGCACATCCACCTCGTAACTCTCCACCACCACCGTCTTCTCCGTCTCCGATGACGACACGTGGGCCATCGCCGTCGTGGTCGACCGGTAATTTTGAAGGCGGTGGTCGCCGCCGATGAAGCTGACGACGATGACGTGGGAATCGTCGTCGAGCTCGTCGAGCCTCTCGGAGCTGAACGCCGCGGGGAGGCCGGAGACAATCGTCACATCCCTCACGGAGCCTTTTCCGACGCCGTCGCCGGCGCGTATGGTGCACGTCCTTACGAACCGCTTGTACGCTTGTGGGTTTTCGAAACGACGTAGTATTGACCACACCACTTCCAGCGGCGCTTCGATGATCTGCACCAGCGTCGAACCGCACTGGGTTTTCTTACGCGGCGTCGTTTTTGGCGTGTTGTGATGATTTACCATTTTACCCTTTGTCTTCTGTTCTCTTATCTTATATTCGTAAATCGGCAAATTGCTATTGCCTTTTCCAGAGACGGGTTTCGAGTATGTATACGAATATTATGTGTATACATATATATAACATAACAAGACCGACTAAGAATTTCGATTAAAAACGAATACGTATCCTCAATTTATGACTAGCCTCGCATGCAAATGTCATGCTTACGCCATCTGTATATTAAGAGATATGGAGAAGATTCGAAAAGATTACGTAATATTTAGATTTGATTTTATTTCTGTAGATCGAAAGTTTCGTATTATCGGTTTGTATAAGGAGGAGACGAAGAAGATTCGAGTTACCATTCCACCATACTTTGAAATAAAACCCTAATTAATAAGGTTCCGAACGCATGAGATGGACCTCGAGATATAAAATATTTTCATGTCCGCATCGCGATCCAGAAAATGTATGATATATTCTAGAGAATGATTCGTTAAAACTTGTGAGTTTCTTCAAGTCGCAGGCGTGACGACGTCGACGATACGTAAAGCCATATACATGTGTATATATATATATATATATGGTATTAAATTAATTGAACAATTGGGAGTCGGTCGATTTTGGAAGGTATAGGACATGTTTTAACGAGAGGGTCATGCAGCATCCACGTTTGTAATTTCATATCCATAAGTTTCTTTCATGGGAACAATTTTCTAGGCTATTTTGCAGAGGATTCGAGGCCCAATTGTCGTGGCACATTCCATTCCATGTAACCATAACATAATCATCGTCATAAATTAATTAATATATTGTAATCACGCCATTCCATGTCGTTGTACGTACGTACGTTAATATTTCACATGTCTTCCTTTGCTATACATATACACACACACGGCCGGACCTACTTCTTTTGTAGTGGGGTCACGACCCATTGATTAATTTTTTTTATTTAAAAAAACACTTCTTTATAATTTTTATAAAATTTAAAACAAAAATATTTTTTTAAAATTATAATAACAATTTCACGTAAAAAAAAAAACTAAAAGAATTGTCCTTCATTGAAAACAGTATTTTTTGAAAGAATATTATATTATTGTCAGACATGACTACCTTTTAATTTAAAGTTATTGTTTTTACGCTTATATCATTAATAGAAAACCAAAAAAAAACATTTAGTGAAATCTCGTTGTTATATAAAGAAATCTAAGACCCAGGACTAAGTTAAAATTTTATTTAAAGAATGAAAAAGATTTATCAAATTTAGTATGGGGTTCAACTCGACTGAGATCGAATAGAATCAAATATTATGTGGTTTGTTCTGTTTACTTTTGTTTTTATCTACAATAATGTATTTGGCTTTCTGCGATGTTATAAATTCGAAATTTAAATAACTCGCGTAGAAAAATATTACAAATCTTGAAAGGTTGAAAAACACCAACAAAAACAAAATTGGCTCGAAGAAAGAACAACGTACCTTTAAGTGAAGTGAGTGGCAATGTCACCAAGCGGATGGAGTCAATGTCCAAAAGGGGAACTGTCTGGTCGAGATTCAACCAATGCGAGAATCTCTGTCCCTTTTATATATATATACACACACACACACTATTTAGTTTGAGAAATTTTTATGACCTCGAATATTTATCCGTACATGCCAAGTATGTATACACTAAAGCGAGTATATTTCACACCACGAATTATCTATACAAGCCGGTGGGTGCTTTAGTTTCTTATTCTCCACATCCAAAGCCCTTTTCTTGATTCTTTTCTATCTTCGCCCTCACAAAATGTTTGCACACATCTCGAACACCACATAAAAGATCCTTTCTCCCAAATCCATGGGTCTCCATGCATTTTTAGTTCGTACAAATTACCAACTATTATATATATGTGTGTAACACATGGTCATTCATGGTTATATATATGTGCATCATTGATCCCTCATCACATATTTGCCATAAGAGATATATATATATATGAATAGAGAGACAATATACAACGCGGGTCTTCACTTCAATGATATGCCAGAAACTATTATTTCTGGCATCTTCTTGTGCATCGAAGACACTCGCACGCGCAATTCCATGTCGGTCGTCTGCCATAAATGGCGAGTTCTTGAACGTTTTTCTCGTTCCTCCCTCACTCTTCGAGGAACCGTTCGCGATCTCTTCCTTGTGCCCACTTGTTTCTGTAGAGTCACTCGCCTTGATATTTCTCTTCTTTCTCCTTGGGGATACCCTCTCTTTGATCCCACGGCTCCCCCTTCTTCCTCTCACCTTCTTGCTCATCTCTTGGGCAAAGCTTTTCCCTTGGTCGTCTCTTTGACTTGTTACGCAAGAAACCCTTTTGCCGATTTGCGTTACCTTGCCCCTCAATGGCCTTGTTTGAGCCATGTAAAGCTTGTTCGTCTCCATCCCCGTCCTCCTTCTCTCTCTCTTGGTCATGAGTTTGTTCCCTTGTTCGAACATTCGTCTTCCCTTTCATCTCTCGACCTTTCTGATTTCTATTGCTGGACAGAGGATCTTCCCCAGGCTCTACACGTGTTTCCCTCTATATCGGCCTCTCTATCACATCTCAATATCCTAACTCATTTTTCCAGTTCTGGTTTCAAGTCCGACGAGGTTATAGCCATCACTGAAGCTTGCCCTAATCTCAACGAGTTTCTAGCGACTTGCTCGTTCGATCGTAGGATCACTGGTTTTGTCGGGAACAAGGCTTTGCTGGCCGTTTCTTTGAATTGTCCCCTTCTCCACGTTCTGCACCTTGTTGACATATCTTTGTCCAACGCCATCCTCGGAGTTGACAGGTTTGACGATGAAGGATACACGACACAAGACTCGCTATTAAGTAATTCCTCTCTTGTTCAAGTCTTTATCCACCTTCCTTTGATTGAGGATTTAGTTCTTGATATTGGCTATAATGTTCGAGATGTTTGGCAAGCCTTGGAATCACTTGGTTCCATGTGTCCTGGCCTCAGTTCCTTAAAGCTTGGAAATTTCCATGGAATTTGCCGTGGAATTGACGCCAAGCCTGATGGGATTGTGTTCTGTCAAGGGTTAAAACATTTGTCCATAAAACACTCTGCCGATCTAACAGATTCTCTTGCCTTGTAGCAATCGCTCTCGGCTGCCAAAAGTTGTCGAAATTTGAGGTCCGAGGGTGTAATAAGATTACGGAAACCGGGTTGTCTAAATTCATGTTTATTCTGAAGAACAGTCTGACTGATGTAAGGATCTCTAAATGCCAGAATCTGAACTTTTTTTATTCCCTCTACGCTTTGAGACTGATCCAAGATCGGATTCAAAGGTTACACCTTGATTGTATTTGGGAGATCGATGGACAGGTTACAGAAGAACACGCTGTATCAGTTAGATCTAGGACATGGGCTAAACTCCAATACCTTTCTCTATGGATTCCGATCGGTTCACCATTAAATCCGTGGCCTGTATTGGGTTTAAATGACTGCCCATCTCTAGAAGAGATTCATATAAAAGTCGAAGGAGACTGCAGGCACTTGAACAAACCACAACCCGAATCTTTCGGGCTTACTTGTCTCGCAAGTTACCCCAATCTCTCAAGACTGCATCTAGATTGCAGCGGAGTTATCGGCTATGCCCTAACCGCTCCTCCAGGTCACACCGACTTGAACATATGGGAAAGGTTTTACCTCAAAGGCATCGATAATCTGCGGATAGAGACGTTCGATTATTCGCTGCCTCATGATCCGGACATTAACCACAGAAGCTTATCCCTTCCTGGCGCTAGTCTCATATCGATGTGCGTCAGCATGAGGAGACTTGTGATACACGGAACAGTTAACGAGCATTTGATGATGTTTCTGTTGAAGATTCCAAATCTGAGGGATGTTCAGATCCGACAAGACAGTTATCCGGCGCCGCAGGACGATGGGTTGTCGTCGGAGATGAGAACTGCCTCTTGTCTTCGGTTCGAAGACGCTCTTAACAGACGCTTTGTCCTCGATTGATACATTTTAATTGGATCGTGTGCTTAAATGATATAGTTTTATGACGTACATGTATTGAATCATCGTCCTGAATGAACCTAACCAAACATGTGTTGTAATAAATACATTATTTCCTTTCGTAAAAAAAATGTTGTGAATTTTTTTTAAAAGGGTATGTAACATTCAAATTTATTATATATATATCTACGTACATTTGTCTAATTGTTTTGTACATACATATCTATATATTTCCTTTTGTGATAGTCTCGTAAAGCGGAGAAAAGCCCATTGGGCCTACCAAATTTAAGAACCCTACCCATACCATAACGAGTGATTTGATTTCACTATTACATGTATATATATATATATATATATATAATAGTGCAAGATTGGATTACATACCGGGAAAGAATTTGGCTCAAAATTGTATCGGAATATGGAGGCTTTTTCGGAGGGCATGATCAAATCGAGTTCATCTTCTACATTTTCGACCATCTGTATATGTCCTTGATATATCTGCAACGGATGGAGGAAAACGGATCTTGATAAAAAAAATTAAACTGATAAAATACGTATTATACATGTTTTATACGCTGTATACACACACGTGGACAAAAAACTCAATGCTAATGTATTCAGCTTTGTATATTTTCATCACACAAATACATCATATACTATACTATATAATTTTAAAGAGTTTTGATACATGTTATAAGTTGTATCATTTTGTCATTTGCAACAAGCAACCGACATATTGACATAACATTGCATTTCATAAGCATACACTTTCACAATTGTTTGAATTTTAGACTGTTAAACCTACAGTTCTATGCGACCTAAAACCATTAATTATTACATTAGCTACATACATATATATATGCATATATATATCTATAACATATATATTCTTTTTTTTTTTCTTTTAAGCCATCAATGGATGATATATTAAAGAATAAGGCAATAGGGAATAAAATAACGTTATCCTAACCATCCTAGTATATATTCTACCAAACTCCAACCAATCATTATGGTAAGATTATGCTAATTTCTGTTTATATATAGTTGTCAGTATCTGTATTTAATTGACAAAATAAAAGATTGCCGATTTTTCGTTTCATGTATTTAAGTAAATTGTTCACGGGACAATACATGCGATAACATATATATATATATATATATAATGCGTGTCTGTGTGTGCGTGATGTGTAACATCCGTGTATGCAAGAACATTGCTTTACCTGCTTGCGGAAATACGCAACATGCCGAAGGGTTATTTGAGAGGATGCCCACAATGCCACACGCATCAAAAGCTAACAGAAATTAAAAAAAAAGGTACATATTTAATATCTAATCATCTTAATTATTTTTAATTATGACCTTAGATTAATTTGAATCATGTAACCTACAGCCAACTTAGTAAGGTATGCAATACGTCTCAGGTTTACATTAATGGTGTATGAATTTAAATTAAATCATCTCCATGCATCCATCAGATTTAACGTTATCAGGAAATATTGGATCATTTCAAAGTCTATTACGTTTAGTATTTGAATTTCCCGTTTTGTCCTCTTTTACTTGTACAACAACCTAAATGCATTTGAGATTTGGGTGAGAATAAAAAATATTGTCCCAAAAATCCAAATTCATGAAAAATTAATCGATCGAATGGATAATTCAGAATAAACCGGCGGGGCTGATTATTACCAATAATGTCTGATCAAGCAGTGGATTGAGCCGAAGGGTTTGGAGGTTCCTTCTCGGCAACGACGTCGTTTTGGGCCTGATTCTTGAGGGTATTTCCACAACTGATCATCTTCTTCCTCTTCTTCTTCTTCCTGTGGGTTATCCCACGAGCTCTGGCTTGAGCCTCTCGAACTTCCCTCAGATGAACCCTAATCGCTCCGTTACCAAAGGGGTTGTTTTCCGGCGACCCGCCGCCGTGTTCCTCGTAAGCTGCTCTCAGTCGTCCGATCAGAGCATCAAGACTCCCCCACGCCTGTCGGAGGGGACACGTGCATGGCGCTGGCGGGTTTGGTTGTCCGAAGAACACGCATGCTTGGTCATGGACCTACGTTTGTTTGTTTTTGTTTTTGGTACCAAATCAAAGATTCAGGAATATTTTTTTTGTAATCGACGAAGAGAAGAATAATTAATTATGATGAGCTGGGTATATTTGCGGTTACATACCTTGGTCTTACCGAACTGGTCTAAGTACTGGAGGAAACTGAGCACGTGCGAATAATCGAAACGAGACGTGGAGACCGGCGGGTTCTGGGACTTTAGGTATTGGAGGAAAGTGTTCCAGTCGCGGCGTTTCTGGGACTCGTAGCGGCTGAGCTGCCCCGTTTGCGTTTGCGGTTGGTGGCGGTGGCCAGAGGACGACGGCTGCTCCTGTGGATCGCTCGTCGGCGTTTGATGATCCGATGAGGACATCGTTTATTTTTCTTTTTGAGCAGAGAATATGAAATTCTGTAAAAAAAATGTCACAAAGAGAGAAAGAGAGAGGGGTGAAAAAAATGAGGAGTATCTCTCCGGCTAAAAAATATATATTTTTCATTTATTATTTTTTACGAATAAATTTCCACTATAATATTTAAATTCGATAACTCGAGAAGATAAACAAATTTCTCAAAACCATTAGACCAAGAAATTTTTCTCAGTTCTAGATTCATATTTATTGATAAATTTTAAATTGTATATATATAATTTTGTCCATGTAAAAAAAAATCGGTAATTTATTTGATGCGATATATTTTTTTTTTTTACAGTTTCTTACCCTGTTCGATCATCGACATTAATATAATACGGAATAAAATTTGAACTCGGACTTTGTAATGAAATTGCAGAATTTAAAACTATATAAGTTTTTTCATTAGAATATATTTCATTTTGGTGGGGGCTACAGCAACGACCGAGGAGAGATCTCGTAATTTAAAATCTTCCATTGATGGGGCTAATTTTCCGCACGAATATTATGATGATATACTCTCAAATTTTTATTTTATTTTAATAAGCTGCTCATTGTACGACCGCCAATGCAAATCAATCATTTGTATTAATCTGGGGTTTTAAGTTTCGTAATGACCTATTAACTAATTTAATTCTCCAACTTGCTTGCCTTAGTGGCTATAGTTGAATTATACAACCTACTATGCCTCTCTTTAATTTTTTTTTGTTAAAACAAAATATCAATAATACAACAGTTATATTCGTTATATTGATAATAGTATAAAAAAGAATAAAAATAGAAAATATATTGCCAAGTTTTTTGTATATATATAGCCAGAGATATTGTATTTTATGTTGGTCAAGAAATGGCGGTACCTATTTGTCACATAACAATTTTATATCTGATCCATTAAAAAAACCAAATTATACGAATTAAAATGTTTTGTAAGGCTAATACAAATAAATAATCCAGAAAATTTGTATCTTTATGTCATAGTGAGTGATTGATTAAAGCATAAATGAGTCATAAAGCGGAAAGACGCATAAAATCATGATTTTCCACTATCCAATCTCTATATTTCTGTGGACCCCACTAAAAGAAAATAGAAAACAATTTAAAATTCCGCGTGGCTTTTTATTTATATATATACACACACACCAAATTATATAACTTTTGAAATTAACCTACACAATCTTTTATACGACTATTAAAATATAAAAATATACTGTCTTAATTTTGTATTATAGAAATATATGGCGATAAATGTGTGCAATGTAAATATTTTTTTTTTTGTAGAGCTTTTCACGAAAGAGTGGGGTCGGTCCAAATACTATAGATGGATTTCAATAAAACGTCGAGTGGAACATGCCAAGGGTTCGACTATCGGAAATATGCGGCTATATATAATCAAACAACATGATAATCGGCAAATATCATATTGTTAATCTAATCTTAATTGTTTACAAAATGATTTTAAAAAATATATTTGTAATATACATATGCTGAAACAGCAAAGGGACGACCCTTTGGCGCTGGTTGATGGGGGCATGGCGGATTCCGGTGACCGGAGAACCAGAAACCGGCGAGAAGAATCCAAAAAGCTTTCGGACAAGATATATCATTACAAGATCTTGTGTTGGGACAATATCTCTATTCAATACTCCAGCATTCTGCAATATTTTTTTTATTAAAAAAAAAACATGCACTCACGTGGAAATGGGTCCATATGTTTCAACTGGAATTATATTTACACTATAGTTTGTATTCTAATCTTTATTCCCTTATTTTATCTTACATATTTCCATAGCTTTTCAGTACGACAAATTGCAAGTATGTCTTCCTAATGTTTTCGAAGAAGACAACACTAAATCGTGTTACATATATATATAATCACATGGCATATGACATTATATGGATGGGTCACCCGTCACCTAATGGATCTTAACCGTTTAAAATTTAATAAATAACGAAGTAGAAAGATGTACGTTCTGCTATTGAAAAATGAACTTTATAAACGCTGAACGAGAATAAGTTAATATAAATAAAATATCAGATAAATACTTTAGTAAATTGAAAAAAACAACATTGACCCAATTTCGCCTTAAGATACCGGCCATGGAAAAACAAATATATTCGGCTCACCCGTCTTGCAGGAAATCTTGGAGGCTCTCCCCTAGAGTGGTTGTGGACGCCGGGCCGTGGATTAATCAACATCTCACGACAACCCAACGGACAACAAAGCTAATCAAGAGTCTTCTCTTGCAGCTAGTAGTATACGAGATTTGGAAGGAACGTAATGGACAGACACATAAAGACGTCGCAAACTCGCCACAACAATTGCAGTTCAAGATCGATAGGATAATGCGGAACATACTCATATCCTTGCACAAGTCGGATTCTACCGGATCAAATGACCCCCTCCAACAATGGTATCGCCTTATGTATTATGACTGAGATTTAAGTTTTCGTTATTTTTGTTCACTTGTAATAGGAATCATTATCTCTCGGGATCTGTGGTACATGTTAAACTCATGTAAACCTTCGGGTTATTTTTTGGTAGTAATATAACAATCACATTAAACCAAAAAAAAAAATATATATTCGGCTCGATGTAACTTAACCGCTCAAAAAATGACTATTTGTGGGCCTTATTTAGAAAGCCCAAACATATAGCTTAAGGATTATATAACATAACGGCCCAGCCCATATTAACCTGATTGTTGGCCCAAAACAAAAACATTCCGTTGCCGGGACTTGAACCCGGGTCTCTCGGGTGAGAGCCGAGTATCCTAACCACCTAGACTACAACGGATTATGATTGTAGCACTTCTCTTAACTAGCTTCTCGCAAAACGGTCTACTTATATGAAATTTTTTTTTGGATGATTTGGTTATAATTACTGTACGATTTGTTTATTGTTTCATCTTTTCCAATTGTATATAAAAAATGTTGGCCTTTCATTTGATTAAATATACTATGGAGAGAATTTTATAATCCTATATGTTTTCCCTCTCAATTCAATATTTTGTTAAATTTAGTATCGGGACAAAAATTTCTATTACGGAAATTTTGTCTATTTGATTTTTTAAAAAGACCATTCTCATCTGATATTCATTTTTTTTTGTTCAATTGAATTTTATAGATTAAAGTGAGTTGGATACACGATGCATTAAAATCTTAATACCATATATATGTCACAAATTTCTAAAAATACCAACCCAATTTAATGATATGTATATTACTTTTGCATGATAGTTTTGTTTCATATTTAAGTTATATATGCTCCTATAAAAGTTAAATTATCATTAACTGCATCTTAGAAAAATTATTTTAAATGGTTGTTTAACGTGGTTTATCATGAGATATGTGATCATTAATTTGTCAAATTATCACGTTCAAATCAAGATAGGTGTACATATCATTTGTATAGTAGTGTATATAGGAGCATCTAGAATGTATCGTATACCAAACAATAAGATTGCATGCCTCACCCTTAAACTAAAAAAGTACCAACTAAAATTGTGTACCAATTGAAGTTATGTATGTGTGTGTATGTGTATATATATATATATATATATATATATATATATATGTTATGCATCGATATGAATGGTGTGCCTAATAACATCCACAACCACCAATATGCATAACTGCGTGCATACCGCATGACAAATTCCTAATATATATATATAGTCTAATGAATGCAGTAATTAATGTCATCTATCTAACTCAATATACACACATATGTATGTATGTATGAATGCAGTGACGGACCCAAAAAAGATTATTAGTGGGGGCAAATCTCATTTTGAGAGAAAAAAATATGACAAAAAAGAGGGAAGGGAGCTTAATTTTTTTTTAATGGGGGCATTTTACTATTTGCTACTAAAAACTCATAAAATTACAAGTAAATTAAGATTTTGGATGGGCAGTCAAATGTGAGTGGGTCCGCACCTATATATACGTACGTACGTACGTACGTACGTATGTATGTATGTATGTATGTATGTATGTATGTATGTATGTATGTATGTATGTATGTATGTATGTATGTATGTATGTATGTATGTATGTATGTATGTATGTATGTATGTATGTATGTATGTATGTATGTATGTATGTATGTATGTATGTATATGTGTATGTATGGATACGTTTTGTTTTCTTTTTCGTTTTGAAATGTTGAGAATACATACTGAAATTCTAAAAATACTGGCTAACATAATTATATGGACCGACGAATTAATATCTTTAGGATTGACCAAACTATATTTGCGAAAAGTTTGTTCTTTCAAATTTAGTTTAGATGTGACGCCTACGTCCGAAATCTCGGACATAAACTCATGTGTAACATCAACCTGATCCAGATCTGAAAATCCCATAAATCTAATTTTAACATAAATTGTTCCTTTTTTACAAAGAAATTCCGATTTTTTTAATCTCCCAAAATATCATCTCATACAAATTATAGATTTATATTATTTCACAAAAAAAGCATAAGATATCTGAAAATTCTATAAAACATTAGCAAATATTTTATATTACATTCATAGAAAAAACCGAACGCTTAAACTCGGTGATTTAGATAAACACCATGGGAAATCAATATAATTATAAACTCAATTTAATATTATATATATATATATATATATATATATATATATATTATGTGTGTGTACCCCGAGCCCGCATGATTGGATTGGACTATACGTATATGTGTGTGTTGTGTATGGTGTGTACACGTAGACAGACCCTCAACTAAAATTACGGCAAAGACAACACACATAAGTTTAGTGGCTTTATGTTTCTACATAGTTAGCTCACCTAAAATTTGAAACTCCATTGTCGTTTACTTTTAAGTCAAGATCCAGTTTTTGTACAATTTTGTAAACATGAATCACATCTCATCCTTCATTAATATTATTGGTATTTTTGGTTTATTAATAAATTATAGCTCAATTACGTGATTAATATATAAATTATATACAACTCCCATGCTTCTTGTGTTTCCTAATTGTTAGTTACATATATATGTATGTATGTATGTATGTAATGTATGTATGTATCCCAGGCAACAAGTGAAAGAAATATGAAATATATGTTTATAAAAAAGAATATATATATAGGAAGATATTGAACATATCACATCAGTCAAGCAAACCCTAATAATGGCTGTCCTAACTGAAGAAACCCAATTGAAGTTCTCTGTTGCCGCTTACATATGTGTTTTAAATGTTTTCAACCGACAACTAGAAGCAATTCTAACCAATTTCCACTTATCTTACAAAAATCACAAACTCTCTATATATATGTATATATACAACCACTTCTCTGTCAAGTACGTACACAACATTGCATTCTCATCCAAAGAGAAAGGAGAACGAGAAGGCCTTGGAGAGAGATTTCGAATATGGACATGAAAACAGTAGTGTTACTGGTCCTGGTGACTCTGTTCGAGATGGAGGGTTTGGCCTCTGCATTGGATGCTCATCAGCTCAGGCAACTCGCCGCCAAACACAACGTGACTTCCATCTTAGTGTTTGGAGATTCAAGCGTCGATCCGGGCAATAATAACTTCCTCCCGACCGATATGAAGGGGAATTTTCCTCCCTACGGCAAGAATTTCCAACACGGCCGACCCACCGGACGGTTATCTGACGGAAAACTCGCCACCGACTTCATCGGTACGTGTTACAAACAAGAACGGTCTACTTGATTATATTTTTCCTCTTAGAACAAGATTCACTTATTAGGACAATCTTTATATATAAGATATATCGTATATTTCACAATTAATTTGGTATAGTGTTTCCATTTTAATTTAGCGGAACTGATCGGGAATCCATCCGTACCGGCTTTTCTTGACCGGACCCTGACCCCAACCGATCTCCTTCACGGCGTTAGTTTCGCCTCAGCTGGTTCCGGTTACGACGATCTCACTGCTAATTTCTCCGTAAGTAAATTGTATATATCACAAGCTTTCTATGTATACTCTTAGTTTCAGTTTTGATAAATCTCTACTTTGTGATTCGGTTTGATTCTGTAAAAAATAAAAAAAAATAAAAATAAAAACAGGATGTGTTCAGCTTTCCGGACCAGGTGAAGTACTTCTTGCACTACAAACTTCATCTGAATAGATTGGTCGGTCCATTAGAGAGCCAAAAAATAATCAACAAGGCGATATTCGTGCTAAGTATGGGAACCAATGACTTTCTCCAAAACTACTTCGTGGAGGATGTCCGGCAAAGGCAATTCTCTGTCCCGCAATACATCGATTTTCTCTCATCCCACATGTTCAACGACGCCAAGGTACGTATACTCACGCCTTACAAAATACACCATTATATATATATATATATATATGTATATGAACCCCTAATAAATTAAAAAGCATTTATGAATATATTCTTCTAGATTAAAAAAAAAGCGGCCCACAAACAGAGAGAAAAGAATCCATACGAATCCAATATCGGGTGGTTGACATAATTCAATTTCCTTTAATATTTCTCTACCTACAACGACATGATAAATTTATGCTCGGTCCATTTAAACGATCACAAACAAATCCTATCCACATGTACTTACTTTCTTGCGTCCTTTCATTACAACTAAAAGTACACATGTATATATAGTTTGTATATACAAACATGTACTATAAATTAACACATACATATATATATATGTATGTATGTACGTATGTATGTATTGCAGATGTTGCATAGGCTTGGAGCGAGAAGAATTGTGGTGGTAGGGGTTCCTCCAATGGGGTGCATGCCTCTTATGAAAACCCTAAGGAGCCAAGACCATTGCGTTGAGCAGCTTAACCGGATGGCCTTCTCCTTCAACTCCAAGATCAAGAACAACCTCTCTTCTTTACGTTCCAGATTCGGCCTCAAAAGTGCCTACATCGACGCCTATTCTTCCATCCTCAAAGCCATCGCAAATCCCAAAAGCTACGGTCCGTTTTCGAACATTCAACCCGATTTCATTTAATTGTAGCGGTAGGACAGGCTTTATACAATCAATGATTCAAAGCCCTTTATGATTATGGAGTCAAAAGAATATCAAAACGTGGAATTTCGGGAACAAACTAACCAGTGACAGATACCTATAGATTCAAAAAACCCTGATTTTAATTTTGAATTGATTAGCTTCATTTATTTTTTGCAGGTTTGATAGAGACTTCGAAAGGGTGCTGCGGAACAGGGACGTACGAGTATGGAGTGACATGCAAAGGCATGCAGGCTTGTACGGACCCTTCCAAGTACGTGTTTTGGGACGCGGTTCATCCCACGCAGAAGATGTACCAAATTATCGTCCGACAAGGCATTGCCACCATTGCTGAAGATTTTCTAATCTGAGATTTAATGAAACCCCGTTTCGAATTCATTCTAATTCAAGAAAACGAAAAAGCACTATCAAGCTTCTAATCATTGAATTGATCATTTGTTCGGGAAAATACATTTTGTAATCTTGATATATATAATTATTGAGTTGATGTATCTTTTTCCTCTTATATATATATATATATTGTATAAGCATGTGGAGTACGTACATTCACCGCGAATGCAATGCCTCCATTGTAATCTTTGAATATTTTTCTTATGAATAATATTCCTTTCTGTCGTTCTAAGCTATGTTAAAAGCGCGCGTGTGGCATATGATATATATTATTTTTCAATATGATTTTAATAATTTTATTCTCTTTTGCTCCCTAATCTTCGTTACGAAGATTACTTGGATTTAAGGGTTTCTAATAACTTCATTTATACCTTTTTCGGATCCTATTGTTCAGATGCAGGATCTTTCAAACACTACCCGGCTGTTGATAAATATATCTAAATACGTTAATTTGTGAGGGATAATAATAATAATAATATAAAAAAGATTAATTATCTTAATTTTCCTAAGCTTAAACTCTACGGATCATCAAACTAACTAACTTCCTTCAAACGGCAACTTGCTCTTGAAGTGATTTAAGCATATGATTACTAGAGGAGAAACCTAGTAATTTCCCCTGAAATTTAGAGAAGAAAAAATAATAGAAAAAATTAGTCAATTGTTAACATAAATGTCTGTTGTGTTTGAAATTTTTATAGTTGAATTTTGAAATATATAATATTTTTTGCTAGTCTATCTATAATTCGTATAAAATATTAAACTTATTATTTCTAATTTTAAAATAAACAGAGTTGATAGTGTTTATGTAATTTTCTGAACAACATTACAATTTATAAGTACCAACTGCTGTTGAAATAATCATGAAGACGGTGAATGGATGAGTCTGTGTGACGTCATCTAAACCTCGCTTAGCCGTATAAGCGACAGATTAAGCTATCATAATTAGGCTAATCCACTAATTCATAGCATATACGTCGCCTAACATATTGCATGTATTTTATATATATATATATATAGTCACGCGCATATTTGCTCAAGTACCCGTAAATAAAAATTTATAACAAAAACTCCTACAAAATAATAAAAGAACATTTGTCTCCGGAGAAGAACAGAAGCCAACAAACAACGTGCGAGTGAAACCTCTGTTTTCTTAATTATATGATAATCCGAATTAAGTTCTAAAATCATGCGATTAATATATTATTTTAATTGATAAATGCGGAGCAAACAGAGAAATGTGTGTATATGTATATATATATATATATGGTGTTGAAAGGGGCAAGAAGATGGAACTTTCCTTCTCCGACAATTCAAAATCCACTAACGACCAAAACCAAACACACTTCACACCAAATCTCCATTTCAAATAATTATAATTATTATTATCAACTGATTAAAACCCTAATCCCAAAAATCAACAATATAAATAGTAATAATTGAGAATAATCATAGTCTTATACCTATAAGCAATAATAACAACCACCATACGTCGTTACCAAAAAAAAAAAAAACAACCACCATACGTATTACGTATCATAGTCATCTTAAGCTTCTTAAAAGCCCTTTCACTTCTCTTCCTTTGTAACACCAACACCCCTTTTCTTCTCCTCTTCTGCAAATAGAGATTTACCCAAAAAAAAAACAAAAAAAGGGAGGAAAATAAGTGATTATTTAAAAAAAAAATGAGCACAGCAAGATTCATAAAGTGTGTCACTGTCGGAGATGGAGCTGTCGGAAAGACTTGTATGCTCATCTCCTATACAAGCAATATTTTCCCGACGGTATGTCTTCACGTTTTTTTTTTAATTGTAACGCTACGTACGGTACCGAATTCATATGTTATGCCGTGAATGATGTATCCCGGTTTAGTTTGGTTTAAATTCCGGTATGGAAAAAGTTTAACTGAAATCGGTATGACTAGAGATGATCTTGGCATACCGGTTCGTTCCTCGAGTGAACCAAGAATTAAGATTGAATATCAGTAAGAATGTTACAGGATTATGTTCCGACGGTTTTCGACAACTTCAGTGCCAACGTGGTGGTCGACGGCAGCACCGTGAATCTCGGCCTCTGGGATACCGCCGGTACGATATTCTTATATATATATATATATACATACATACATACATACATTCGTAAAGTGCGTTTATGGTATATTTATGTTAATTGTAATAACTTTTTTTTAATTAATTAATGAAATGAAAAACAGGGCAAGAGGACTATAACAGGCTAAGGCCCCTGAGCTACAGAGGGGCTGACGTGTTCTTGTTGGCCTTTTCCCTTATCAGCAAGGCCAGTTACGAGAATATTTACAAGAAGGTCTTTCCCCTAATCACTTGTTTTTTTTTTTAATAATAATAATGTCCTAATCAGAAATTCAATATTATTTTTGTCACATCGCTAACAGTGGATCCCGGAGCTCAAACATTACGCGCCCAACGTCCCGGTCGTGCTCGTTGGAACCAAACTAGGTGAACTAATTATAATTTACTAATTATAATATTAATTGAGTATAAATAAATGTCATTTGATTAAATAAATATGCATTCAGATTTGAGGGAAGACGAAGAGTTCTTGAAGGATCGTCCAGGGTCCACAGCTATAACAACTGCCCAGGTATTCCTGAATCATATGAAACAAACAATTTTTTTTTAATTAATTTCTAAGCATAGATATAATTTAATAATATGAGAAATAATATTCCAAAATAAATTGTGAATTGTGTAATAGGGAGAGGAATTAAGGAAGCTAATTGGAGCTGTTAGGTACATAGAGTGCAGCTCCAAGACCCAACAGGTACTGACATTTTACTTCCAAAACAACTTCACAGTAAATATGTATATAAATCATTTTCTCTTAATGTGATGTTGCGGATATGAATAGAATATATCTATCATTTGTAGTGTAAAATTATAATATTTATAGTTGTCCAATACAAATATTTGAAATATAAAAACAAAATTAAATCTGAATATTAGAAAACATCATGGAAATCTTTTGGAATTTTTCCTTGCACTCTTATATAGAAAAAAACTTGTATGTTTTTTTATTATACTTTTTTTGAAATGTTTCTTATGTTTGTATATTTTTTTTATATCTTTAATATAGAATGTGAAGACAGTGTTTGATACAGCAATAAGAGTGGCTTTGAGTCCACCAAAGGCAAAGAAGAAGGCATTGCCATTGGCAACCACCAAGAGGTCAAAATCATGCCTTTTCCTCTAAAGCATTGTCCCCCTTTTTTTGGTCTTTAATGCAAGACGACGAACATCCCTATGTCAAACCTTTTGATACTCTCATACATTTGTGTTTTTTTTTTTATAAAAAAAAATCCTCTATACAATAGACATAATGAAGATCAATTTCCCCCCATGAAATACCAATATATATTTTATTAAATTTTAAGTTTTCAGGGCTATCTTTGTGGAACCCTTCATTTGTTATTTAGATTTAGTTGAATTTTGGACATGATCAAGGCCATGATACCTAAGCAGCAGCCCACCGACCTTTCGTCTGGTTGATTTTTTTTTTTGTCAAACCATGAAGTTCACCTGGGCCTTCGACCTAACCTACATCTCCGTGGGCCCGAAAACAGCCTTTGAACACACAACCTTTGGCTATGCCTCTCCCTCCCCGCATGTCTGGATTCGAACCCCTGACCTGGAGGAGGAACACCCTCACTTCCAGTCCAAGTACCACTCGACCACAGTCTGGTTGATTTTACACCACAAAAACGAATTTGTAGACATACCCTTTGGTTATGACAGCCTTGTCCATGGAAGGGACTCGATTAAATCCGAACCCAAACAACAGAATGCAAACAAAAACATCGAGGCACCCAAAAAAGCCATAGAAACAATACAGAACAGAAGCCAAACATGGTACGGGACAAGATCATAGATCATATGAGTTTAAGTTACTCGAGGAAGAATGAGACGGGCATGAATAAAAACAGAGGAAACTATCACAGTCATGTCTTGAAGAGCCTAAAGTCTGAGATAGGTAGGTGCCCAAAGTTCTGTAGTTATAACCACAGCTTCTTTCTTTCATCAATGGGGCAAGAGGTAAATAAGAACAGTTTATGTTTACTTGAATAAAACCAGAGGAATCTTCTTTTTTTACTATAAAAGAGGTTTTTTTTAGGATCATCATTTGCGAGCTTCTGTTTTCTTTGCTTCTCTAGCTGGAAGAAACACAATACATTCAAATTGAAGAGCATTAGTAATTGCACCTAAAAAGAAAGATCAAGATCGGATTCAAAAGGGTGTTTTAGGATATAAATCGTACCGGCTTTCTCCTCCTCTCGCTTTTTAGCAGCTTCTTCTCTTTGTTGACGTATTAAAGCCAAACGATCTGCACACCCGATTCAATAATCAATGCCCAGATGGGAAAATCCACGAAAACGCTGAGCATGGACATGAAGGAGACAAGATTATTCTTTACCCAAATCTTTTCTTGCTTGTTCAGTTTTTCCCTGCTCTTGCAGCCTCATGTATCGTTCATGAGCTCGCTGCTTCTCCAGCTCCTCTCTGTAAAAAAGAAAAGCAAGATCAAAATGGATGGATAACATATCTCTTGTGGTAAAACAGTGAAAAGAGAGAGAGAGAGTAAAATGATACTGTTTAGAGATCAGTAGCAAAAACATACCTCTCTCGCCTTGAAAGTTCAGTGGTTTTACCGACCTGGGCACGGGAAGAAGAAAAAGATAGGTCAATACATGATAACGGTGAGATAAATATCAGCAGATAAAAAGAAAATGACAGGATAAATAGCTTACATCGAGGTCTCTGGCTTTTAAGGTCTTTGGTTTTGCTCTATTAGGGTTTTCAACTTCAATTAGACTCTCGTTTCCTTTCTTCTTCTTCTCCTGGCAATATATCAAGGTTAGATGTAATTTCTATGAAACAGGTCTGTGCCTCGAAGAAGCCAAATTCTTAGATGAAGAAAATGGTTTAACTAACTTCGCCATCGGATTCTTCCCCAGATTCCTCCTCCACCTCCTCATCTTCTTCTTTCTCACGTTCATACTCAGCTTCTTCCTGAAAATGCATGCAGTCAAAGGCTAATGAGTCCTGATTTCCAAACCATCAGATCGAGGATATCACACACAAACTGCAAAAATGAAGAGACAAGGACGACGAGATTACCCGTTTGAATGATCGAGGACGTGCTGAAGAGGTGCCAGCACCTGCGTATACATTGAATAAATCAAAATATGATTCTACCCAGCTCCAATAGTGATGGAAAAAATCAACCAAGGTTCATTCGGAACACAACAGAGACGAGAAGGGTGTCTCAGAACTCAAGAAACGCGGACAGTAAAGTACTGAAGATAAAAGAACAATTACAAAGGCCAGAAGATAAAATCAGCTCAAATACAGATATATCTCAAAGGCACAAGCAAAGGAGATCCTGCGGTGGAGCAGAGCTTGATAGAAGCATAATATTCAGTTCATCAAATTCAGCTAAATCCATCAATACAGCTAAACAGACAGTAAAGATGACAAGAGAGCCCACAGATCAAGCAAACATGTGGGAGCCCATAACAGCTTTCCTTCACTAGAATAAACATCAAAGCTCCAAGCTCTCTAAAAGCATCACAACCAAATCTATTCATCAAACCGGAACAGAGTGACAATTACCAAACTGAATTCGAACTCTCCGGCCTAAAGCTCTTCGACGACAAACCTATACCGAAATCATATAGATATGCAGGAAAAAAAAGAGACCCAGAAACCAGAATGTTTTCACACATATTCAAGATGGTAAATTTTCCATGAAATTCGCACCCACATGCATGAACAAAACAAACGCAAAACTCCTTTTTCCTATGTAACGGGATTCGCGATCGTGATACAGCTATAATACGATCAGAAATCAAAAGAAAAACACTTACGTAAATCATCTGGATGAGAGAAGTGGCGTTGGCCGGTGGGTTTTCCCTTGAATTTGCCTCTCCCCATCGTTCAAAAACCAAATCGAAGCAACAATAGAGGACAATTCGTGATTTTGATGTCTGATCTCGAATCGATTCGAGAGAAAAAAGTTGAGAATCGTTTAATTAGTGGGGGTATCTCGTTCGAAGACGAAAAAAACCCTAGCACCCCCGTTGGACTTTTCGGATTCTCCGTTTGCGCGTGGTTGTCGTCATTATTAGCCTGTGGGACAGTATACTGAAAGATGGAACACAACTCTTTAAGATTTTGACACGTGGATTATAAAATTATCGACAGCCGTCAGTTCGTTTTGCTGCAGTTTGATAGAAACGTTATGTAGTCTATATCATTTGGAGACAGACGACACGTAGTTATATATATATTTGATTGAACGTAGATTTGGTAGGTGGTTTAACGACGTCGTACCAGGCGCCGCCCTTGGCTGGGAAATATCACGGTCGGAATGGAAATAGCAATAGCTGCGGAGTAATTAATTTTTGCGCTTCTTCTCCAAAATTGACCTCTTCGATACAGTTTAGGGTTTTTCCAAGACTCCTCCAAGAGGCATCGATCTCCAATTGCAGGTTCTTTCTAATCTTATGAACAAGAATCCTTTTTTAAATCCTGTTAAATTTGGAGATTATTTGAAAGTTTTTCACTTTAAATCTCGTAGGATAGCAGTTATTGAGTGAAGTGTTTTCCGATTTCTTTTGCGTTGGGTAATCGATATCCGTTGTCTTGTCGGTTATCGCCTTCGGAAATTCTCAATTGGGTTTCGAATTATCCAGTTCTTGAGCGATATGAAGTAGTAATGGCGTTGGGTTGGTGAGAGTAATGACGTGCATTTTTTTTAGCCTGACGATGTTTTCTATGTTCGTTGCCCTGTATCGCTTTCTTGATATGTGAACCGTTCATGTGTATAGGGGAAGAGCTTAAACCATGGGGAAGAGGAAGTCAAGGGCAAAGCCTGCTCCAAAGAAGCGAATGGACAAGCTTGACACAGTATTCAGCTGTCCCTTCTGCAACCATGGAACTAGTGTCGAATGCCGGATGTAAGTCAAGACAGTGATGAACATTCTGTCTTTAGGACATTAGCATTATCGAGTTTGCGAAGGTATTACACGTCGTGTATTTGGCTTGCCCGTTATCGGTATCGGAATTCTCCTTTGTTTACAGTGATATGAAGAACTTGATCGGTGAAGCTTCGTGTAGAATCTGCCAAGAAAGCTTTAGCACTACTGTCACAGGTATTCCTGCGGACCGTTCAAGCTTATGACATGGGCTAATTTCATGGGTATATCTTTCATGATCCTTTCTTTTTTCGTTTCTCGCAGCTCTGACTGAACCAATAGACATGTAAGCCTGATCCGCCGCCTCCCGTCTCTTCCCATGTGTTTTTGTCTCTCTTTGTTTCAGACCATTGACTTCTTCTTCCTTTCGAAATTACCGTTTGCAGATACAGCGAATGGATCGATGAATGTGAGAGGGTCAACGCCATTGAGGACGAAGTCGAGCAAGAAGAAGAAGAAGAGGAAGAGGAAGAGGGAGATCACGTGTCTGTCAAGAGGAAGTACAGCTATTAAAAGCCTTGGTTTTAGGGTGGTAGAGTGGCTCGCCATTTCTTTCTTTTTTTTAATGGAAAATGGTGTAATAAGTAAACCTTAGATAGATCTGCTGGTGTGCTTATTATGGTAAAAGCATGACTTCCACCTAGCTATGATCTTGTGATGTAGCTTGTAATCTGTGTTCTAATCTTATAAGGACATGTTCGTATATATATGGTTTTGTTGGTGAAATATACGGTGTAATGATCAAAGCCTGTATATATCGTATTAGTGATATTAGGCATTGCTTTCCAGTTTCTTAGGCATTTGCCCTAACAGTCACTATGAGTTCTTCCAGATTCAGAACCACGACTGGGATATATATATATATGTAATGCCATACACAAAAGGGTCCCATATGAGATGTAAAGAAATATATAATAATGTCGTTTTGCGATAGCTCACATGAAAGAAGGCGAAAGTCAAACGATTATATAACCTTGTGGGAAGGGATATTCCAGACGCACAAGAATCCTGATCAACTTCATTTTCTATCATATTTGTATCTTATACGCCAAAAAAAGAAAGCATACAAAACCTATAAATAACTCCCACTATCCGTATCTTTTCATTATATATTTTATTATAAATCACATAAACATGTGTATTCATATATGAAAAAAGCTGCATTAATTTCTACAGAAGTAGAAAGAAGAAGAGAGAGAGAGAGAGAGAGAGGGAGAGGAAGATGATGTTCGACAAGGAGTATTTGGATATGGTTTTGGTGCCATTAGGGTTGACGACGGTGTTGTCGTACCATCTCATTCTTCTTTATAGAGTCCTCTATTTTCCTTACACGACAGTCATCGGTTTCATGAACATCGACAAGTCCATTTGGGTCGACCGAATCATGCAGGCAAGAAACACTCCTCTCTCTCTCTCTCCTCTCTTTTTCTCTCTCATCTTTTTGTTATAATCAATCAGAACTGTTTTTTTTTTGTGTGTGTGTGTGTGTTAGAACACATGCATGTTTCTTGAGTTCATAGGTTTTTAGCTCTGTTAGAACTTTCACGTCGAGCTCATTCTAGATTCTGAAAAATATGTACACATGGCTAAAAACAGGCAAGAAAGGACGAACTGGGCAATGCCCTAACGGTATTATCGAGCAGTATCTCAGTATCAACCTTCCTGGCATCAGTCTCATTATCCCTGAGCTCTCTGATCGGCGCGTGGATCGGAAGCTCGCCGTCATCGACGACAATCTTCACCGGAAAATTCATATACGGTGACACAAGCCCCACGACGATGATCATCAAGTACACAGCCCTCCTGGCCTGTTTCCTTGCGGCCTTCGCTTGTTTCGTCCAGTCCACGAGGCAGTTTTTGCATGCGAACTACCTCCTCACCACGCCCGGCGGCGATATTCCGGCGGAGATGGTGAAGAGAGCCGTCGTGAGAGGCGGGAACTTCTGGTCGGTCGGACTCAGGGCTCTGTATCTGGCTCTCGATCTGTTGATTTGGTTGTTCGGACCGATTCCGATGCTGGTCAACTCGGTCATGATGGTCGTGATCTTGCATTATCTCGACTCGAACTCGGTGGCTCAGCCGCTTCATCACCAGACATTTGCGGCGGAGCAGATGGTGAAGAGGATGGGCGGAGTGTTCCATGAACCGTTGACTTACGGTTGAACAGTATCATAAATAATTATAATACCAAATAATAATATTTTCGTCTGTTACCATTTTGAGTCAAACCAAAACAAAAGTTTCATTTTTATGTTTTTAACGTGAAAACCCATTGTGTTCTTGTTTAATGTAACCCAAGAACACGATCAAATTGGAAAGATTAGCATGCATGATCATGTTAAGTATACGTTTGTTTAACATATGATCTTGATGCATTGACACATGGGAAGCGTACGGAGCATGTTCCGGCACGTCTTAGTCTTTTAATTATTCACGACAACGCATGCATTAACAAAAAAAAAAATCTTAATATTAGCTGTTTATTTTATTTCTTGGACGCAATCCCCTACACTTTTATTGTTTGAATTATTGAGCTGACCTGTATATAATATATACTTCTAATATGAATATGATAACCCGACATTTCGCTTCCATTACGTTTTTTTTAACAAACTATATTATGGGTATCATAATAGTATCCATGCACTTCCACGTAAAGGGTAATAGTACTATTTACTAGTTAAATATATAAAAGCCGCTTCTGCAAACTTCGTCCATAACTTTGTTGGCATACCATAAATCATCATAATATATAGTTAAATTTGTACATGAAATATATGACAAAAACAAAAACGAATATGATATGTACAACAAAAAAGAAAGTGAAATTGGATTTCACATATGCATCATTAATATCATGAACTTAAAAAACTTAAAATCACATGAAGACCATTAATAGCGTAATTTCAATGTAAAAGTCAATGTAAATAATGATAAATTATTTAATAAAACATAATAGATTATATAGTTAATAACTAAAATAAAAAATCTAATATTTATGAACCACACATATATATAAGATTATAAAAATTATTGGCTAAATCTTTCTGATAGAAAAATATAGGGTTGGTATTTTGTTCATAAACCGGTAAAAAAATATTGTCAATCCAGAACTTTCAGTTCAGGAAAATAAGTCAATTATATATTTATAACCATTCAAAATTAATAAATTTATTGAAAATTTTAAGGGATGATGACTTGATTGGAATCCAGGTTTAGATGGGCCCCACAGTCATCGGGCCCGAGCCCATAATCTTATACAGGCACAGGCACAGCAATATTCACCGCCGATCACGGCTCATCTCCATCTAACGGTCTACAATGTTCTACTATATGAACTGCGACACATGAGATCACGGCTCGTGTTACCAACACAATAGCTTCTCTTGGAAGTTGGAATACGTGAGAAAACTGCGTAATTTCGCTTTCCTCTCGCTTTCAGATATTTTGCGGAATCATCATCATCACCACCGCCGCGCCATGGAGTCACGCGTGCTGTCAACGCGCCATCGTTACTGTCGCCGGCTCTCCGTTCCTTAGACGGATCTACCGCTCTCGCAACCATCATTTGGCCACCAACGTGTCTTTCCCGTTGTCCGTCGTCGACAGCGGCAATGTGATCTCCGGCCGCCAGATCCGCCTAGTTCTGCTTCTCGAGAGCTCCTCTGCGGCGGAATTCCCGTCGGTGGGAAGAGGGAGATTCTCGGGGCGCCGCGAGCGGACTCTGAGGCAGGAGATTCCGCCGGGTAAGGTCCGTCTCCTCCGACCTGCTCTGTGGAGAGAGTTTTTTGGTGACTCGGTCTCTGAATCGTCCGTCCGGGTGTATCATTTACTTGCAGGGAGGCGAAGACCGGATTCACTGACAAGTATCCGGCGCTCGTCACGGGTGCCTTCTTCTTCATGTGGTACGTGCCAATCACGCGCTTCCTTAGCCTGCGCAGGGAAGGCGCACGATAGCACTAGGTCCTGATTCCTGACCATTTCAAAGAACCGTTACTGTTCACTCGTTTTACCGCCAAAAGTCCGCAATCAGAGGGAAGGTCTGGGGAACTAAATTACAGTTTTACCGCTGTGATTCTGCAGGCACTTCTTGAACGTGATATTCAACATCCTCAACATGAAGATATACAATTACTTCCCTTACCTACCCCTAGTGACTAGTGAGTGACACTAACTTCGTCTCTGCATCATCGTCATCATCATACCATCTTCGTCGACTCTGCGCTTAATCGAACTAAACATAATCTCTATAAAGATTGATCCTTGTTCGTTGGAGCGGTGTACTGCTTGGTGAGCTGGTCAGTGGGTCTTCCCAAATGGGCAGTAAGTTCCTCCCTTCAAATCCCATTTCTTTTGAATCATTCTTTTTCATAACTTTTGACCAAATACTCGTATCAGAACAGAGGTTTATGTATAATGTACAGTATTATCTTGTTTTTAGTATAACTTCTACTCTAAAATGATATGAACTTCTGACTGATTACTAATGTATCTGCTTTTAGCCTATCAATTCGAACCTCCTGAAGGTCCTGATACCCGTCGCAGTGTGTCACGCCATCGGCCATGTAACCAGTAACGTCTCTTTCGCTGCTGTTGCTGTCTCCTTCACTCACACCGTCAAAGGCAAATTCCATCTCTCGAGACAAATGGTAATGTATAAGTTTCATGGACCGACTCTTCTGATTTCAGAGTTTGTTCTTCTAATATGCAGCTCTCGAGCCGTCCTTCAACGCTGCCGCTTCACAGTTTATACTTGGACAGTCTAGCCCTATCACGTTGTGGCTTTCTCTGGCTCCTGTCATCATCGGTGCCTGAATATTCGTCCTTTATGTTTTCGTTGTCGGTGTTTTGGTCCACAACAGGAATGAAGATTTGAGTTTGGTTTAAAACACAAAAAGGCAGAGGTGTTTCCATGGCTTTGCTTACCAAGCTGTCATTCAACTGGATTGGTGTCATCAGTGCGATGATTTGCAACATCTCTTTCCTTACAGAAGCATCTACTCCAAGAAAGCCATGGTGATTTCCCCTTGTTCCAATTTAGACAAATGTTTTAGATGTTTTTTTCTATGAAAAGCATGAAATGTCTGATGTTTTCTTGATGCTATATGCTTCTTTACTGTTCTATTTCCTGAGTTCCGACTGACATGGACAGTACGAACCTGTGCGCTTACATCTCCATCATCGCCCTCTTTGTCTGCCTTCCTCCAACCATCATTGTAAGTAATGCTAAAACATTTCGAACTATACTTGTTGAACACAGCGAGTTCTTTCATCTCTGATCTCTTTTGGGTTGGAATGTTTTACCATCTCTACAACCAGGTATATCTCATGCCCCATCCTTCCAAAATGTGAGTAATATCGAACATTGTTGGCCGAAACTTGTATATAGAAATCTTTTGCAGCTGGCAACCCACCTTGGAGAGGGTTGCACCGGCTGACTCATGTCGTCGGGAACGTTCTGAAACGAGTTCTCGTGATCGGTTTCTCCATCATAGTGTTCGGACACAAGATTTCTACTCAAACAGGTATAGGAACAAGCATAGCCATTGCGGGGGAAAAGGGTCAGTTCCGTCTACTCCTCAACTGAATCATCATATTATTTTTTCTGTCTTCTGAAAGTATTCAGTGCTATCAATGTATCATCAATCATGCAAGTTCATGATATCTTTTTTTTTTCCTTTTTTTCTTTTTCATCGGGAAAAAGACATGAATCGATCAATTGATAACAATGTTGCGGTTTATCATTTTGGTTTCATTCAGAAAGGAGGCTGCATAGAGAGAGAATACAACGGAGGAACAAATCTATGGGCATAAGGTTTGTGTCTGAGATTTGTTTTGTCGGGAAATTATCGTTGAGATAATCAATATAGGTTTGATCGCGTCAAAAGACGCCTGGGTCCTGTTCTTGTGGAGATTGAAATGTATCGTCCGACATTTTGGCATCGGTTATATTTGTATTTTTGTATGATTCACGATTGTAACATGAAGATAATTCCATGTTACAACCGACAAAACATGAAAGATATTTCATGCTTCCATTAATTGTTTCCAATGTAAATATGGACCGTCTGTTTGCCCTTTCCGTTTCGTCTACGTAAACGCAACCAACCAAGCATGACTTGTAGACGTCAACGCCACAAGGAAAGAAGTACATGGACACGTGTACATGTAGAAAAAAATGGAGAAAATATACGGAATATTGTTTCAGATTGATGTTAACTAAAAATATCTTAGGGTGTATATATATATATATATATTACGTAATTAATTCATAAATAGCCGTGTACTCAAACGGTTTCTGTCAAATGTACGAACGAGGATAATACAAAATGGATGTTCTTTTCCAATTATTAATTGAAGGCTTTCGGACCACTGCCCATTCCGAGAAAAAACAACCGTTAACAGATCTTTCGCGAACTAAACCTTGTACGTGTCGGTTTCTTCGCGCCTATGCGTGCATCAAGTGCTTATTTTCTCGGCTGCCAATCACCTATCTTCCGCCTATATATACACCGAGAATCGAACTCTGGAATTTATCACTAACGGAAAAAAAAGGATTCGTAATAATTCGTGACATTTTAAAGGAGTCGAGAACTTGAAAGAAAAAAAAGGAGGGAGGGAATCATGGTTAGAGAAGGGAGGAGGTCGGAAAAAGCGGAGGTGGCCCCGGAGCCGGTGGTTTCTCGCCGGAAAAGTTCTGTTACTCCGACACTAGAAACCATAATCGAAGAAAGGTGCGAGGATCTTCAAGAAGACGTTGGCCGGCGTCTTCTTTTCCTTTTTCCGGCGATCATCTCCGCCGTATCCTGTGTTTTGTTGTACGGACAAGAACTTCTTGTTCGATTACCCTGAGTTTATTATGATAATATAATACAGCAGAAGAGCTTTTTTTCCTCCAATTCATCTGATCTGTTCATGTGATTATCAGATACAAAATCTGAAAGATGCCCTCTTAAATCAGGGAAACAAAAAACTAGAATTTTCAAGTTCCAAACTCTATTCAACCTTAAAAGAAACATGCAGAGATTGCCATAAACTTCCCCTAGAAAACAACATATTATCAGATCTCCCGCTCATGACAAAACCACTAAAAAAAAGAACCAGTCAAGAACCTATGATATTCTTGTACAAGACCAAGTAAAAGAACATTGAGAGCACAAGAGGAAGAAATATGACTATGCGCTTAGGTGCCCCAACAGCAAAACTGTCGCATCCTTCTTCGATAATAGTCTCCAGCTTTGGCAAGCTCGAGAAATTCTTCTGGTGGGATACTAGAAGCGATGGGGCTACCTCCCCCCATGTTTGAACAAACCTCATTTCCTTCACCATTTTTAGATTTAGGGTTTCTTCGGGGGACCGATGATGAATGGGAGAGATCGTCCAAAGGACACTAGAGGTGCATATGAAATCGGTTTTCGGGTTATGGGTGTAGTAGAAATGGAGAGCTTAAATAGAGAGACTGAAAATGCACAAGGTTATAAACATGGAAAAGGAGAGACAGACGAGAAAATTTCGAGGAAAGACAGAAAAAAACGAACGATTTGCATAATGCCAAGGATGCAAACTGTGAATTTTTTTGGCTATATTGCTAAATATAGAGGGGATAAAGATAGATATAACAAAATAAACCCGTCTTAATGTAGGTATTTCGTGGGTGTTACCAAAGGGGGCAAATGGTACCTATATTGTATAATCTTTAGAAGACAAAAACACATGTGGTTCTGTTACATGCGGAAAACCTATGATCTTGCTCGTATATCGATTATATATATATTCCCTACATGTTTATAGGAAGAGAGTGCCTATCTCTATCTAGTCGCATATTTAGACAAATACTACATAAAGTACAACTCAGAATGCAGTAAGAATAGATAAGAACCTGTGAACCAATTCCACTGAGGAAGAAATGTAACAGCTTTCAACCGGAAATGCTTTTCTTGTTCCAAGAATTGTCCCCATAAGGCCTGAGATAAAAGAATGGCGCTTAGTTATTAAATTAGTTTGAACTACAAAGCCGCTGAAAAAAAAAGATTTCTCTGTGACTGTTCTTACCTAGGGTTTTTCATGTGAAGCAACATGAAGATGATGGATATGATAATAGAAGAAGAACCAACAACGAGATAGGCGATACCGAGAAAGTCGTTTCTTCCTCCCAACCAACTTGACGTGGAGAGAACAAGTTTCTTCATCCCACCAAAGCTGTAAGTATTGTAGTTGTTCATCAAATTCACCACGACAACATCACCTTGCTCCAAGTCCTCTTCGATTCTTCCGTATAATTTCCGGAAGCTCGGTAAAGCAGCTGTCCGCATCCACACGATAAGGTCCTCTTCCTCGCTTAACTGGGAAGTTAACAACATCGTAGAATCTTAGAATTTACAAAATAGATCACCTTTTATAGCAAATAATCATGGCAAAGACGTGATGACTTCAGGTTAGAGTGCATACTGGAATTCTTGGATCCAACTCTGAGCCACCAACCAAAGTTCCATTCTGAAAATTGTAAGGATATACATTCTTTCCAAACTTGTGGTCGCGGTCACTCTTCCATGCAATGTTTTTCCGGCTGACCCTCACTTTGGTTCTTTCCCGAAAAAATGTGAATGTATCATTGAACAGACTCCAAGCTATCAACCCACAAGGGACAATAGGGAGACCATTATCAAACTCTTCAGGTTCACAAGAACTTGTGCGGCTATACTTCAATCCATGTAACAGTTGCTGATCACTTCTACTCTTTACGTATCTGAAAAATCATGGGCTTAAAATGAAGAGCATTTTTAATCAGTGGTGAGGATAAGTATTAGAAACAAGGGATCCAACTACTTACCGCCGGTGATTTTGGTAGTAGTTATCAAGCTGGTAGTAGATATAAATTGGAGCCTTCATATGCTTTTGCACCTACAACAACGAATTGTGCATCAAGAACTGAAGGATTCCCAGTGGTAGGCAGTCAATATGTACCATGGGAAGTTTCAAATGGTATGTGATTAAAATGATTTGCCATAAAACCAAAAAGGTTGGCAGGTTCGTGTCAAACCTTCCTTCCCAAGAGGGACGCAAGAATGCAGTATTATGAAAAAAGTCTGTCAATTTGGGCATTACCTTCAAGTAACGTGTACAATTCTTTGAAACTGTTTTATCGGTAATATATGACAGCTTGTTTCCTCGGAATTCTTCAGGAACACACTCAGCATCATACCGGTCTACAATTTCAACAGCCTGCCAATGAATAGTTTAAAGGTAGCTCTGCGAGGTTAATAGGTTATAGCTAAAAAAAAGAATGATACGGCTCAAAAGCAAATACTGCCTTCTAATGATTGGAGCTTCAGCTAAGGGAATGTACATTACGAGATCCATGGAGAGTGATGAGGCCGACGGGAATGAAAACAAAGCCCATTACCAGAAAAGTAGCCATAACCTGCAGAAATGGATGCAATTTCAGGCATGAATAGGTATTGATTATCTCGGAAGAACCTATCTCACTTTTGGATTTGTGTTATTACCGATACTGGAGTGAGGACAGGCTTACAAACAGGGAGTCTCTGTTGCTTAAACTGATACAGAGCTGCCAAATAAACAAACTATGATTTCGATGTCTCCTATGGATTCAAATATTAACATGATCTATAATATACTACAAACCTGTATACCAGTACGGAAAATTGATGCAAAATTGAAAATTTTGACCATCATTGTTCTTCATTTCGACATAATAACATCCGCCCAATCTGACCGGATTGTTCTTCATTTCGACAGTAATGCCAACTCTAGTCTAACCTTCTCAAATCACTCAATCCGCACGGAAAGGTGTATGGTATCAGAACCCAGCTCCAAGTCTCTCAAAACATGGACAAATCCAACCCACCAGAACCGTTTAATTTCCAATTCGGACAGAAACCGGCTACTTTAGCTGCTTGCAGTGATCATAATTTTTTTGTTTGGAAATCCTCCAAATTTTCAGTTCATGTAGAGGATCCCAAGAGTTACAGAAGCAGAGAAAGAGAGTTTCACCTTTCGATCGCCTTGAACGCAAGGCAGGCTGATGGGGACCAGGATTCGAAGAAGAGCTCGATCCATCCATATCCATCATTTCCCCCAATTGTTACCTTCACCTATCTTATACGCCGAAAGGGAAAAAAGCGCATTTTCAACACAGAAGTCCAAGCTATCGAACCGAATCATGAGACTTTCTCTGCAATCAAACAGAAAATACAGAGAATCATACCGCGACGATCGCAACAATTCCGATCCGCGTATGAGCAGCCACATTGACGAATCGAATCCAAACCAAAGAGAGCTTAAAGATTCGCGAGTAGAAGAACAGAAAACGGAATCGGTGAACAAGAACAGGATGAAAAAGATTACAGTAACATAGACAGGTTGTTCTCACCAACACGATAGACATCTACTCCGAGGCTCGCTTTTCCTAATGTGACGTCATCGCCTTTTTGTGGCTCGCTCTAATTTTTTTCAAAAGCGGAGGAAAAAAATTTTAATTTATATTTTCTCATCGTTGTATGAATTTGTTTGAAATTAATGTATCCGATACTCCAAAAAAATTTTAAAGAACCGATTTCTTTAACCCACATTTTCGTAATCATTGATGGCAAATATTTTCTAGTAAAATTCTGGTGAATTTGAAAATTGTCCCATGGTGACATTTTAGCTTCTTTACACTAAAAGGAAAAAAAAAATAGCTAATGCTGTTTACAAATGGATTAGCAAAACTGGTATCATGCTATAATCTCGAACTCTCCCTTTACAAACACTGTGGTTATTATCTTCCCTCCTGCTTTTATCCATGAACCTGAAGTTCCGTACAACAGCTTTTAACTAGTCTTCCCCCCCCCCCCTTGCAAGAGCTGAAATTTCAACAAAAAAGTACAAATGAGTTTCTTGCTTTGGTGGTCTCTTTCTTACCACATAAACTGAACAAGAAGAAGCCTTTCGAGACCATCTCCCCAAGTGTAGCGTACCTTTTGTGTTAGTTAAAGATGTCAACACTCTCTTCCAAATGCTGTTTCTTGCAGAAGCTTCCCCTTCGCCCATACTCTCGGCCAGCGGGCTCATTTCATGTACAAATTTTACGGATTCTGACAATCGGTTTAGTAGATTCATGAGGGCAATCACCTCGTTCCTCTGCAACTCCAGCTGAGATAACGGACCGAGCAAACAGATTATACTATAACTAGATGTGCATATATGATTCATATAACCCATTGTTAGAAAAAACCAATTGAACACTATGTTTCCGGTAGGATCTCCATGAGTAGACTCACGTTATGGCGTATATCTTTTTCACAGTTGACACTGAATAGGATTTTTAACGCGGTGCCAAGGCCGAGAATTTGGAGCTTCCCCCATAGACGGCATTTCTCACAGCCTATGCAGTCCATTATTGCACTGTGACATCCATTAAGGATAAAATGATCCAACAAAACACCGCTGGTTATTAGCATAGCAGAAGAAAGTGCATGGAAAAGTGTGTCGGTATGGAGCAACAGAAGCCATTTATAGGAAGCTATCGAGCAGTAGTACCTTATGTTTCTAAATTGTTTTTGTAACTGTTGTTTCAGTTCTGGTCCACGTTGGCCCTTCCACAACTTAGCTTCATCAAATGGCACTGGACAAGCGGCTTTAACTTCTGGATGACCGACAAGCTGTTTCATCAGGGATTTTGTCTTCAGGTCTTCAATAGGGTTACTGGTTTCGTATTCAGCCTCTTCCAAGTAATCTGCTGCCTAGAGATTTTCAAAGTGGTGAAGGAAAATAAATGCGATTATCATTGCCATCCTCAGATACAAAGAAAAAACAGATTGGTATCCCCACCTTTGTCACAGCTCTGAGAACAAACAAAAATGTGAAATACAGATTCCGAACACGATCTGGGTATTTCAATACACGGTCATACAGCAAGGTTAGATTTTGACCCCACTGAAACGGAAAGAGAGTCAATTAGATTACTGTGAAACATATCTCGCAGATAAGAAATAAGAGGTATAAACACGGTAGATCTTACTGAGTATGTATTTTCATCGAGCAGATAATCCGAAGCTATATGAACTGAGATAGATGAATGAAGACCAGAGATCAATTTGTACAATATTTTCTCCTCTTGGCATGACTCTTCAGATGCATCTGCTTGTCAAATGAAAAAATCATTAGCGCAGTATAATACAGGGGTTAAGCCTTCATCTGAATTGATCAGACCTCTGGAGAAACCTAAAAAATTATTCTGCCGAGCCAGCGAGAAAGGAATCAAGAAAACAAGAAAAGATCTACAGCAGCAAAGTTACATTTGGGACAGTTCTCATTGTAAACTGCATCCCATATCCTTCTAGCTGATGGGCCGGAATAGCCAGTGTACCGCTCAGGGTTCAGCTGGAGATTCACATATGTCATTTCATCTGCAATATTAAACGTTACTATCAGTGTATACTGAATCTAACAGGCTGCTTTCCGTGGTAAACATCTATAAAAAAACATTATCCTTTTTTAAGCTCCTCAACAACACCTGTGTGACAGTTTTTGACATGGGAGTAGCAAATGCATAGAACATAAAAGAATGATGTATCAGATTGCGCAGGAAAAGAGACAGACAAACCATTGTCAGTTTCATCATCACTCGTCCACGGATTGTCTGTGACCCTCCAACCCCTAAAAGCTTTAGTATCTAAGGTACGATCGACAGTAGCTTCTGGTTTGCCTTCTTGGCAAACAGGATCATCTTGACTTAGGGGCTTCTTGAATAGTTCAGGAAACTCACTTTCAGGACATTCACAAACACTACAGTCCCTTAAACGACACATGCCGTCATCAGGCCAAAACGGGCAATCACACCACAGTTTAACCTATCAGATAGACGAATCAACAAAAAGTCAGAGATTGAGATAAATCATACAGGTATGATCTCTGATCCAAACACAGAGAGATAGAGAAACAGATCTCCAGCTTCTCATGCTAAACATCAAAGGAAAAGAATCAAACCTTGAAATACCGGGAAAATGGCGTTCTAACAAGGTCTTGAAGCAGTGGATGCAATACTTCTGTGTTCAATCGGTTCACAGTCTGATAATCACAAGAACAGTCTTCAACTATACCAATATACTTCTGCTTCTGATCCTAGAGAATCCAATGAGCAAACAAATCAACTGAAAATTCAACGAAAATCTATAAACCGACTAATTTCCCTGAAATTCATGACTGTAAACTCATGGATCAAATTTTTTTTCTGATACATTGGATCTGTCTAATTTCTGCACTCGGAATACGTATATTTATCATTCGTCCCGAAATCCGGTACTTACAAAATTCCTAAATTAATCTTAATACAAACAAAATCCCTGAGATAAATTTCTATGATCACGACCTTGAGCAGACAGATTATTTACCCAATAGCGATCATACAAAATTCATTGACGTTTTCTTCAGCTTTCCAAGTACTCAAACCGAATTTAGAAGGGCTTAACAAATACCAAACCTGGCCGCAATGGCAGAGCTTGCAGGGAGAGCCAGTAATCGACGAATTCTGAGATTTCGAGAAAAGAACGGCGGCGGCGGCGGCGATAAGAACGGCGGCGACAGCTCCTAACAGCAAACTCTGCCGCTTCGTCGGTCCGTTGTTATCCTTCTTCGCGCCTCCAACTTCCGTAACCGCCATTCACAAATCTCCACTAGGAAAATCCTTGTTTGGTTGCCGAGAAAATATCGCAGAAGACGAGAAAATCACCGGCACGGAAATTTTTAAAAGAGGAGAGAAATGGTGGGCTCGAGCGGTTTCTACAAAGCCAGGAGAGTCAAAAACCAATGGCGATCACAAAAGTCATCTGATCCAACGGCTGATATTTCTCCTGATATTTTTCTTAATTCTATTAAAAAAATCTACTAGCAGTAATTACATTTTTATCAGGTGAAAAAAGAAATCACATATCATATTATATAATTCACGGAACCAGAATGTAAGTAACTACTGCGAATTACCGAAGAGAGAAATACAATTTCTTGACATATTTTTTTTACCGAGCATATTTACAAAAACGAGAAAAAAAAAAGAGAGGAAAAACTATGAAAAACGAATCATTCTTCTGGAAACATCGATGACTATACGAGCAAAAAGCCGGTAAGCTGGTCGGAGACAAGCGACGGCGACGAAGACCAAATGCTTGGCCTTCAAAGACAGTCTCTGGAACCAGTTGAGGTCGGGGACGACGACAACCATCGAGGAGTTAAGGTAGACTGAAGCCGCTCGTTTCACGAGCTCGTTTCTAATGGCGATGTTCGAATAATCCATCATCTCCGGAGGAAACAATCCTTCAAGAGAAGAGTTTCGTTGGTGGAGAAACGATACAGAGGATCTTGAGATTACATCTCTCAGGCTCGTGTACCTGATATCATCATCGTCACTGTCGTCCTCGTCGGAGATCTGGATTGGATTTGAGGAGGGTTGTTCTTGCAACATCTGAATCTCTCTCTCCCTCTCTCTCCATTTTCGTAATTGTTTCCTCTTTTATATGACAGAGATGGTCCTCCTATTTAGGAGGAATTAACGGTAAGGCCTAATTTCGGAGACTATTTTAAACCCATGAAACAGATACAAGTATGGTAATGGTTTCCATTACCAAACCTTGCAATCAAGAAATAGAATCTCTGCATTTCGTCACAAATGGACAAAACTACTTCAGCTTATTGGGTCAGAGGAACACAACGATCGATGGTTGTGTTCTTTGCAGCTGTTAGCGGACATAACTGGAATCATTTGGTATGTGTGGAAAGCTGAAGAGAAGGAACAAATGGGTTTCATCGTAAAGCTCTAGACAGCCTCGGAAATGGCTAAAAGCTGCTATCTTTTTTTTTTTTTTCTGTAACAAGTTCACCTAGGCCTTCCGTCTAACCTATATCCCCTGGGTCGTGAAGAGTTCCGAGTACATTTGATGGTTTACGCAAAAACAAACCTAAATTTTCATATACCAATCCAATTCTGGGTGGCTCAACGTTAAAGATGAGAGTAACACTCTTTTCTAATCTTGGGTTCGAATCTTTTTTTTTTTGTTAAAGGTTGTGTATATTGAATTAAACTTAATTGTACATCAAAATCAGTTACAGACAGCTAATTAGCAGTGGATGAAGGCTAAGTAACCCAAAAAAAGAGGAATACAGAGGACCCAAATGAGACAGTGATTCGATCAAGGAAGTGTTGAGAGCTTCAAGAACCTGAGAACCAGATTTGTAGTAGAATGCTGGCTGTTTCCGGGTGAGTTAACCGTATCGCAGCCATCTTTGTGCGGAAAGCACGATCTATGTCTTTACGCAGCACCACCAAGTCTTTGAAAGTTGAATTGTGGAGTCTTGAATTTCTTTCAGACCAAATAATATAAATGATTATCTGCCATGATATGCAAGCTCCCCAAAATCGGTGTTTGCAATTCCACCTTCCTGTTAACCATGTGAGAGTGTCTTCCCAGGTTGTAAGAGTGGGCAACGGTCCCCACCTGTTCATAGTGTTTCGGAACAGTTCACTACTCATGTGGCATTCGAAGAGGATGTGATTTCTGCTTTCTATTCCTCTTCCGCAGAATAAGCATGACGATTGTGTTTGGATACCCCATTGCATCATTCGTTCCCTTGTTGGGCATCGATCAAGGACAAACAACCATGCTATGAATGAGTGTTTAGGAGTACGGAATCTGCACCATACAGTTCTATGCCAGGGAACCGAGGGTAGTGTTGGGGTAATTGCTTGCCATACCTCTTTTGCCAAGAAGTTCTCCCGGATCTTGTTTTCAACTGTCCAAATTGTAGTATCCTCTTGATCCGAGAGTTCCTTTTCTGACAAGAGAACGTAAAGATTGGTGAGTTGATCTGATCTTGCAGGAGGTAAACACCAAGTTCCATCCCTTTGTAGATCTCCCACTTTACTTTGCAAAGGGATACCCAAACGTGTAGGGCCTGCACAACCGAGATAGTCAATCATAGGACCTAAAGATGACCAATTATCCCACCAAAACCATGTATTTAATCCATTCCCTATCGATGTTGAAATGAAGTTTCTGGCTTTTGCTCGCCCTTTGAGCAGTTTCCGAAAGATCCATGAATGACCAGCTTGTGGCTTGATACTCCAAAAGCTGCGCGTTCGGATGTATTTGCTTTTGATCCATGCCACCCATAATGATCCGTTTCTAAAGAATAATGACCATATCAATTTTTGAATGGATACCTCATTCCAAGTCTGAATGTTTCGCAGCCCTAAACCTCCATTTTCCTTTGGTGTAGTGACAGTGTTCCATGCTACCTTAGCTCCTCCCGCAATATCAGGGCTCCCCCTCCATAGGAATCTGGAAGACATTGAGTTTATTTCCCTAATGCATCCTTTTGGTAATACAAATACCTGTAGCCAGTACCCGATAATGCCTGCGATTACTGATTGGAGCAATTGGAATCTACCGGCAAATGACAAGCTCCGAGCTGTCCATGATGAGAATCGCGATCTGAGACGTTCCAGTAAGGGAAGACAGTCGGAAATGCTGAGTTTCCTGGAGGTTAACGGTACTCCGAGGTATCTCAAAGGTAAGCTTGCTGCTTTAACCCCTGTCGAGACCTGCAATGTGACAGTATCCGCTTCTGAAACTCCTCCTACGATGAATGAGCATTTGTTTCTGTTTATAGACAACCCTGAAATGATGGAGAACTGGTGAAGCACTCCAAGGACACCCTGAACCGATTTCAAATCCCCTTTGGAGAAGATCAATATGTCATCAGCGAAGCATAAATGTGTTATCCCAATACCTTTACAGCCTGGATGGAATTCAAAAACCCCTTTTTCTGCAGCCTCATCCAACATCATCGACAGGACATTCATACCCAAAACGAAGAGGTATGGAGATAAAGGGCAACCTTGTCGAAGGCCCCTTCTCCCTGGGAATCTTCACTTGAGGAAACATTTATATGGGTTTGTCAGTTATGTTCGGTGAACTTTTAGATTATAAAAATAAATTTATATATATACAATAATCATATCATCAGATAAAATCCATAAAAAATGAACTTTACGATACTATCTACGGAGAGAGAGAGAGAGAGAACTAATAGCAAAACAGATTTGCAGCAGCGAAGGACGGAGGGGGAGGAGGAGGGTTTAACTGTGGTAGGTGATGGTAAATTCATGATTTCATTAGGGGTATAATAGTCGCAAAAAGATATGGCGTGATAGCAACGTGAATCCTCTGGATGTCTGAGAGGGTTCGGTTATGGGCCAATGCAGAAAGTTTTAAGCCCAGAGTATGCATCGTCCTGGCCCATTTCTCTATTTGTACTTCTCTAGAAATTTTTTGTACCCCAGGGCCCCTCTTCGACTTGTATCTAAATAATAATTATTTAAATTATTTATATGTAGACAAAAAAACAATAGACCTTTACAAGCCCTTTTCTCGTTGCCATTTATATACACAAGTAACCGTCAAAATATTATTGAAACCTATATTTCTTTATAAACAAAAAAACGCCAAAAATAATCAAATCTAATAAATATTCAGAAATTTAATGTCTTTCTATGTAATTTTTTTAATATATTGGGGTTGTTTTTGGAAAGAATATGTATGTCTATGGTGACTGATGTGGACTGCATCAATCTTATTGACTTGGTTTAAAACGATTTTTGGAACTTTAACTATTTTAAAACATTTAATTTTGGTATATAAGTATACGTTGTTTGCAAATTTATGGTGTGGTCCTTCCATACTTTGATAAATAATCATTGTTTCTATGCACAATAAAAAAAAACTTTATTTACAGGGGCCATTAATTAATTAATGTATTTGTAACGACAATAATTAAATATAGTTAATCTAATAATGGAAAGGAGTATACCTTTGGGCGTGCCTATCTTTCAAATCAAGCTTATGGTTTAATCCTTATATAGCATAGGTTTAATTGACAAACATATATTTATATGAGTAATGACCCGCTAGATTCATTTCTGTCCCTCGATTTTGTATAACTTAATCATTTATATTTTAATACTTATTTAATAATTAAATTAATATTTAAACAGAGTCCACGCACTAACTAAAATAACGAATTACGTACAATATTCTCTAGGTCTTAAGTTATTATTTATTAATATCAAAGACAAGCCAACACCACCCCCGTCAATCAAAACTAAAAAAATAAAAATTGTTTAGCCATTTAAATTTCAAAAACGATATTTTCACGACTCGTGATATGAGCGACAGTGATAATATTGAAAACGGAATAATACAAGGACAAGGATGTGCATTTTCCTTTATATATACATAAACATGTACATATGGCGAACCAAAAAATGTTTGTAAGCGGGGACAGGCATATAAATATAAAAAATTAATAAAAAAAATACATACAAAAAGTATAAAGATAAATTTAATTTTAGTGGAGGGCACTTAAGAATTTTGTCTAATTTTTTTATAAATTTTAGAAAAAAAAATTAAAGTTTTAAATAATCAAATGGGGACATGTGTCCCCATTCCTATGTACACACATAAGTCCGCCCATATATATTCAAAACCAAATAAATATGTACCTTTAGAGTAAGGTAGCAATGAATAACCGAAAATCATTTTAGTCGATCACAATAATACAAGCATGACCATCCATGCCCTTCGGCATTCAATGGCATATATATACCATGCGACTATATAATAAAGCTAGCATTTTTCTATTCATATATATATATATATATATATATATAACACGTACGTATGCGCGTTCAACCATAATGTGGTTCCACGTCATCTGGAATCAGGATCCGATATATAATGCGTGTGCACTTGTGCGTGTATGATTATACATATGATATAATTTGACATGCTAGATGAATGGAATGTACATATATATAAATATACGTAAACAATACGGAGATATGCTTATACACATGTACACACATATATGTAATGTACACACAAACTACTAATTAAGGAGGCCATGGAAATTGCTAATAATGATCGTATATAATACGTCTTTCTTTCAAAAAAATAATTAAAAATGAATTTGGAAAAGACAAAGAAATACCTTTTTTTTTTCTTCCAAAAGTAACGATAAAAATCGACCAATAATTACAAAGAAACGAATTATTTCTGCAGGCACATAGTCGCAAAGACCAAATAATAGTACACACAAAATGAAAAGCTGGCATCTAACATCATGACATCACATCCCTCACTGCTATCACACAGTACACCAATCAGTCTGAATAATAAATAAATAATATCAACCACTATTCCATATATTTTTTTCACATTATATAGTTTTGAAATTTAAAAGTAAACGAAAATTTTCATGTCTCTAGCTAATACAAAAAGCCACATTCTATATCTCATAAACACACTCAATATATATTAATCTATATGTTTTTCGAAATAATCAAATAATATATACATCATATGTTATAAACTGTTTTCCTTTAAATCAGGGCGCAACCATAAAAAAATATTAGAAAAAAATAGAAATTAATCTTATCATAATGTCATTATTCAATATAATTTTATATCGTTAGACTTATTTAATAACAAAAAATACGAAAATAACGAAAGGGTAAAATTAAGGAAAGAAAATGTGGGTGACCAAGAAGTGGACACGTGCAGTGGTCTGGTAAAGGCAACAGTGATCGAGGAGTAAGCTGATATCCTTTAAGAAATCGACACGTGTCCCTGTCCCCACTCTCGAGCCAATCGTTAACATGAGCTTAGAGTCACCCACTTGCTCCTTTTTTTCTCGCTATCATTGAATTCCTCATAATGATTAATTTTGTTCTTTTTTTAACCATAAATATTAATGAAATCGACATGTAATAACAGTTCCTCGAAAAAATTATGTATAATCGACTTTTCGTTTTTTGTCATAATTGTAAATGTTAGATTAGCTCGTGTAATTAAATCGAGTTATAGAATTAACTTCATTTAAATCGAGCTATATAATATAATTAGATTTATCAAGTTTCACAAAAACAAAAATGCACCCATTTCTTATCCTTATATTTTATACCTTAATGCACAAAAACTATAAATCTAGAGCTTTTAAAAGGTAAATAAATATAATATCATATACGAAAAAGGTCCTCTTTAAAAAAAAAAAAAGAGGCTCCACTTTTTAAATATTCAGTCGAAATTAGTTTACAAAATGAAATAATCTAATGATTACAAATTTCTTCGTTGGTTCACCGTCACTAAAAAATATCAAACATTACGTAACAAGATTTATATCGTTTGTGCATTAATTAATAAATGCATATAATCTGTAACATACATCCACGCACATGTTGGATGTACGCATGTATGTATGAAACTTATTCAGTTCGTATTGTTATTCAAGACATAATTAATTAATCGTTTGAGGAACCGTAAAATAATTGAAAACAATGCACACACACACACACACACACACACACATATATATATATATCGGGTCTTAAATGGTGAAAAACCGGTATTCTTTGTTCACGATCTGAAATTTCCCTCAAGGGCAAAGGGGTGTAGAATTCAAAAGGCTAGTGTCAGAAAGATATTGAATGGAGGTGGATCCTTATCGAACGAGCTCTTAATAGACGCCATAAAAATCTTCCCGAAAGCTAAAATCCTCTCGGCTTATGGTTAGTTACGCTTATCTTTCTTCCATTTTCCGGATTTTTACTATGCATATCGGTTATGAACGTAATTCTTTGTGAATTTTGGTTCTCGAAAGGGATGACAGAAACCTGTTCTTCCCTCACATTCATGACCCTCTATGATCCAAAACCCGAGTCAAACTCATCGATCCTTCGTGCTGAGAAATTCATTTCAATCCACCGACCTCAAGGGATTTGTGTCGGAAAGCCTGCACCTCATGTTGAACTGAAGATTCACCTTGAAAATTCGTCAAGTACCGGGAAAATTCTAACTCGGGGGCCGCACGTAATGCTCGGATACTGGGGTAAGGTCCAAGTTAACATTGCAGGATCTGAATCCAGCAATGGAGCTTGGCTTGAAACTGGCGATATCGGGGAAATTGACGAGTTTGGCAACTTATGGCTCATCGGTAGATCCAACGGAAGAATTAAGTCCGGAGGCGAGAATGTATACCCTGAAGAGGTTAGCTCCGAAAAAAAAAGAAGAAAAAAAACTGTTCTCTAAACTTCAATTGATGAATCTTGGGTTAAACCTCATCGGTAACACGGATTTGAACGCGGGTTTTCGTGATTTCCGGGATATATTCGAGTTGAACTTCGTTGCAGGTCGAGGCTGTTCTATTGCAGCATCCTGGAGTTCTGTCTGCAGTTGTGACAGGAGTTGCAGAGACTCGTCTTGGAGAGATGGTTGTTGCTTGTGTCTGTCTTAAAGAGAAATGGCAGTGGTCTGAAGAAAATCTCGACGGCTCCGACACAAGCGGAGAAGATCTTCTTCTGTCGAGCGAGATTCTCCGGCGTTATTGCAGAACGCAGAATCTAACTGGGTAGAGTTCAAGATTCACGCTGAGTTATGTCTGAATCTGTTTTGATGGGCTTATGAATTTGGTGACAGGTTCAAGATTCCAAAGAGGTTTTTCCGGTGGAAGAAGCATTTTCCGGTGACTTCGACCGGAAAAGTGAGAAGAGATGAAGTCCGGAGGGAAGTTGCATCTCTTGTCCAAACGTTGAATAGCTCTCTTTGATCAGATTCGTATTTGTGATTTGATCTGAGTATGTATCCTTTTACGTATAAATTATAAATTATATTATCTCCATTTTTGTTATTTTTTTAAATTGTTTGACTACAAAAAATATTGTTAAATTCCTAAGATCTGATCTGACAAATGAAGAAAACACGATACCGAATGTCTCATGCATTCAATCTACGTGCTTTACTACGACGTCATCCTCTAAATTAACAGATAATAATAATAATAATAATAATAATAATAATAATAATAATAATAATAATAATAATAATAATAATAATAATAATAATAATAATAATAATAATAACAACAACATGAAATATTTTTCATTTTTAGATGAATATATATACTCGCAAACACACACACATATATATTTAATACAATCGCATATGTTTGTTTAGGAATACAACGATAGTAGTTAATAGAATTTTAAAAACCATATAATTAGAAAATAAAGATAAAAATAAAGATATCCTATTCGAGTAAACAGAATAATTCCATCTACCAACTATTGGATTGTTGGTAGATATATTCATTATATGAATAGAAAAAAGAAAAAATAGTGTTATAAAAAAATGGGTAAATCTCATTAAAATTTCTAAACTTGTAAAATGATGAAAAACTAATTACCAAACTTTTTTATTAGTGTATATATATATATTTTCAATGAAGTACGGGAATTAAAGTAAAAAGTGATTGGAGAAGGGTAAAATGGGGAAAAGGCATAAACTGCGGTTCTTGCCCGATATATGCCCCCTCTCTCTCTCAAGTATCACTCCTTTAAATCACCATAATCGAAATTCCCATTTTCTCGGATTTTCCTCCACTTTCCTTCCCATTTTTGCACCATCCGTACAACGCTAGAACCCTAAGCCTTTTTCCCGCGACAATTGCACAGCTCATCTCAGCTCGCCCCGTAAGTCTCAAATTCTTCTCGCTAAAAAAAGCTTCTAAAATTTTCTCTTTAATGGCTGCTTTCTCGCACCCAGTAAACGAAATCTAAACCCTAGACCTAAAATCCCGATTTTCCAACATCTTCCTTTCATTTTTCGACTTTCGATCTTAAACCCTAGATCTACCAGTTCGTAAAATTTTTTTTTCCAGCAAAAGATTGAAATCGAAGAACTTGTGTGCCAAATAAGGCCAATTCAAACGGGACGAAGAATTTTTTTTATAGAAAAAAAAGCTTGAGACTGACACCTGTTCACAGACTCAGCATCGCATCAGAGCCTGCAAATTGCAATAATGATTCCTTGATTTTTGTTTCTTTTTCCTAGAAGAAGAACCAACAACGAGATAGGCGATACCGAGAAAGTCGTTTCAATTATTATCATTATTATTCACAAATATTAAAACTATGTTAATACTTCACTTACAGTCTATCGATCTTGTAGAGATTATCTTATCATCATCGTCACCTTCATTTTGCCTTCTTGGGTGTCTCTTGTTGTCTGCAGACTTTTAGTTGACATCATCATCATCATCTTGGAAACCCTTTTGACAAATCTATTCTTTGAAGCTGTAAGATAACGACGTGACGCATATGTGTCAGATTTACAAACGAGACTTTCGAATAAAAAAAAATTGTAGATCCGTGTGAAAGAAAATTACAAGTTGTCACTTTGTAAATGTAAAGGTTATGAAAGTCAATCCTCTGAGTATTAGTTGTTGAAACTACTGTAATAATTATGTATGCAAGATAGGTTTTTTTTTTAAACATATTGAGATCATTTCTTCTTGTTTGTTTGCCCCTTCTTGCTGCAGGTTATGGCTGCAAAATTTTCAGACAGCAGTTTTGATGGTTCTGTAACTACTGACTTGGACGGTGAAATATCCAAACCCTAAATTCAAACGAAACTATTTTTTCCCCTTCTGGGGATTATCATCATCAATGCAATACAGTGTGGGGAAGCCCATATTTCTCTTTCTTTAAATCAGACGACCAGATCCACACACACACACAAAAAAAAAACCCTAAAGTTGAGATTTTTAAATCATTGGGTGGTGAAGAAAGAGGCATGAGACTGTTGATATGGAGATTGAGAATATTCAGATGTTCCCCGAAATCGGTCGGACCGGTGAAATGCTCCGAGATGGCATGAAGAAGGCTGGTAACAACACTAACGGTAACAACGGTATCGCTGCCGGAGATATCGGAAACCGTCTAAGCCGTTGGCACCACCATTCTTCCCGGATAATTAGGGTTTCAAAAGTCTCCGGCAGGAAAGACCGGCACAGCAAGGTCTGGACTTCAAAAGGTCCACGTGACCGGCGGGTCCGGTTATCGGTCCCCACAGCTCTCCAGTTCTATGACCTCCAAGACCGGTTAGGATACGACCAACCGAGCAAGGCGGTCGAGTGGCTAATTAGGGCTGCCGCCGATGCCATCTCCGAGCTTCCATCTCTCAACGCTACTTTTCCGACCGACGACGAGAGAATCGCCGGCAACGAAAACGTACTTGCTGAAAACCTGACCCAGAACCCGAACTCGATTCAGGAGCAGACAGCTTCATTGTCTAAATCTGCTTGTAGCAGCAATTCCGAGACGAGCAAGAACTCGGGTCTGTCGCTTTCCCGGTCTGAGCTCCGGGATGAGGCCCGGGAGAGAGCCAGAGAGAGAACGGCGAAGGAGAAGGAGAGAGAAAGCCACACCGTGAACGACAACAGCCATGGCCACGCTTCTTTCACTGAGCTGCTCACCGGTTCGGTTCACGCAGGATCGGAGACCGGTTCTGTTAACCAGAGCCGGCAATGGATGGCTTCGCCGGCTCCAATGGAGTATATCAGTTCGGGTCTGCTTCTAGGGTCGGGTCAAGCTCAGTTCCCTTTTCAGACCGTCTCTTTGCCATTCTCAACAATGTCTGATCAGCATCAGCATCAGCACCCTCACCAGGAGTTTTCCTTCGTTCCTGACCATCTGATATCCCCAGCTGTCGGCGCATCCTTCAATCTTGACTTCAACATACCATCTTCCTCCGCCATGGCTGGTTTCAATGGTTCCAACAGGGGGACCCTTCAGTCCAATTCTCAAAATCATCAATCTTTCCTCGTTAATCTCCAGAGGTTTTCTTCGGATGGAGGTGGAAGTGGGGGCGGTGCACCGTTCTTGATCGGTGCACTGCCCGCAGAGAATCACCACCACAACCTCCAATTTCAGCTTTGCAATGAAAATGGATGCAGAAACTCGGAGCAAAAGGGCAAAGGAAAGAGCTGAAAATATCCTCCACTTTGGGCAACCTGATTGTTCAGGGGGATCGCGAATCTCTGTAAGCACCTCTTGTTGTTTTGTTTTGGTTGTTCTTATAAATCTCTTGACCTGCTGTCTTTCTAAATCCGTGCATGTGTTCCTAGGGTTTATGTCCTATATATAGATGAATGGGTCACATAAAAAAGAACATAATGAAGCGAGTCTTTGCTGTTCTTGGTTACAAATGTTTTTGTGTAGTGTCATCTGCCTTATTTTCTGCAACATTTGTATTTAATTATTGTAGTATACACACCAAATCACATGGTAGATGAAAAACAGCCAAACCGGTTAGTTTCAGTCTTATCTCTATGGACCATGTATATGTATTAGTGGTATATATATGCATTAATGATGGTGTCAGAGAAGACAGGCAATCTTATCCGGTTAAATCTGGATTTTAAGATCTTTCAAAAAAAAAAAAAGATTCTAACTGCATGCATCAGAAATGAAGAATATGTATATATGTATGTCTTTATATATTCTCTCGGTTTTCATCAGCAAGACAAAGTCTAGGCAATAGGGTCATCCTTTTAAAGGAATACTAGATTCAATCAAATCAAATACATATTTGAAAGAAATGGGTAATTCACAAACAAGAAATGAAAGTAAATTTATTTCTCGGGGCTCTCAAGTCTCAAGTGTTGGGAAATAAATAAACATGAAGTGAAACACAGACAAAAACATCAAAATGATAGCTTTTGTCTTTTTCTTTTCTTTTTTTTTTAATAAAAATTTGTAAAGAACCTGTTGGATGCATCGAATTGAAGAGAGGAAAACAGATGTAAGTCCAATCTTCTTCTAGGTCTGTCTCTTTCAAACATAACATTTTTGTTGCTATTTGTTAGAAGATAACAAGGTAATATATCTATAGACTTCATAGCATATGCAATGGAGTCTTTAAGTTCATGAAACTCTCCCATGCTCTTGGAAGTTTCTCTTGGGTCATAGACTCATATAGCATTTTAACTATGTATACCCCATATCCTCTCTTCGGCCTTTTAGAGGTTTGCCAAGAGGGAAAACGTTCTTTTCTTCATTTGGTTTATGGTTTTGCGCAATCTTGACATAATATACCGAAACCCTACAATATGTTACTGAAATCTGGATTGAAGATGTATTCTTGATGCAGAAACTATGGAACAGTAGCAGCAGGATCCATCATCGCCAAGCTCAATTGTGTATTCTGAGTTTTTTTGTTTTTGGCATCAAGATTTCATCTGTGTGCCACGTTTTTTACCCGTTTAGTTGAAAAAACTGGTTTGCTTTCAAGGTATTGGCGATTCATACGTCATATATACATATGTACATGTATATGATACATGTGTAATAAGCATGTGTGTAGTGTGAAGGAATATTCCCTGTTTCCCAAAATGTTCATATGTTTTCATGGATGATCCGTCTCTCTCTAAGCCCAATTCTTAGGCCTAAGCTTTCATATGCCTTGTCTTTTTTAGCTCATTAGTCTTCTTCATCTATAAGCCCATTCTAAGCCCATATTGGGCAAATACAGATTTCTGAAGTCTCGCTGCTACAGAGAGAAACACATGAAATTGTAATAGATGTGGATGCAGGGCTGAGTGAAGAGAGGCTTTAATGAGCAAGTAGTACCCCTCTTTCCAATCCGAACACAAAGGCTTTAATTACTTCGCCATTCATTGAACACAATAACAACTGTTTTATGCTAAAGACACTAGCAAGGACTACATTGTTTCAGTTTTTAACTTAAAGAAGTATGTAATACAGGGATAAACAAATGTTTCTTGTAGCTACCATATTCACATTCAAAAGAACAAAGAGGAAGAAGAAGAAGGGGACATGAAGATTTAACTAACTACAAGACAGAAGAGGATCTTAAGATATTCGTCGTCGTTGTGGATGTTTCGAGCTGTTATACAAAGCATTTTCCTGAAAGAAAAACAGCCAGCAGATGCGGTCTGGAGTGTCCGATCACAGCATTGGTAGAAGCTACAAGTTGCAGAGATTTTGACCAAGAACAGGCACTAGGCCCATACCAAAATCCCAGATTAGTCAGAACAGGCAATGCAAAACTGGTTTTCCTGATTCCCAAAACTTTTCTTTCCTTGATTCTCCATTTCTTGTGCTTATACTATGCATCCATCTCCCTTTTGCAGCCTGGATAAAGTTCGAGTTTTTCCTGAGAAACAAGAAAGGACATCAATGAAGAGGTTCTTCTCAAGTCCTAGTAGTGCATTAAACAAAAGTTTCCAATCTGCAAAAAATTGATTTATAATCAAAGCTTGCTTCACCAATTGCTCCCCTTTTCAACTAAATTACTCATTTGTGATACTGTAATATGTTGTGGTGAAGGGCAAGGTTAACATATTCATGTACATGTTGACATGCCCTAAGTTTAGCGTCTTGATGATAGGAGGTGATCTTGCCTAGGACCATGCCAGAACTCTACAAATGCTGGACAATAACATTATAACGGTTCCATATCATACTTGTGTGCAGGGACAAAGCTAATCAAATAAAGATCCAGACTCCAGAGTTTTTCATCTGAAATCAGTACCCATTCATCTGCAACATACGAACAACTGACAATCAAATCACTTCATAAGTTGATCAAGGGGAACATGCCCGCGAACTTACTTCAGATCCGACTGAAACCCTCAGCTAGAACGAGTTCATCTCAAGACAGTAAGTCCTTCTCTTGACCAACATCTTCGCAGCTGTCCTGTAAGGCTCCTCGAACGCAGAGGATACCCAAGACACATCACATGCCTCCTTTTTCGACTCGCTTGGCCTTATCGCCACCAAAGTAGCGCCATTTAACACTGTGCCATCAGGTAATTCCAAGTGTGGAGCATACCACAGCCTCATGTTCAATGCCGGTACAAGGGTCCTCTTTGAAGCCGAAGAAGCTGACAAGGGTTTAATCCTCAGCTCCTCCAGCTGGTCCTTGTTCATACAAAGCACTCCTTGGCCATCGGCGTCAGTGAGCAGTAGATTACCAAGCGTCTTATGCTCCGCAATTATTGGTTGCAGCAAATAGTGTCGTGCCGATGCAGCAATCAAGGAGCTTATTGTCCACACCACTCGCAGTTTCAGCCCTCCGTTTGTGTAAAACGACTCGGGTATACTCCCATTATCTTCGGCGCCGCTCGGATCGATGGCTGTGTCCGGGTTCGTGTGGATCACGGATGACGCACCGAGAATCACACAATTATCAAGGGTGGAACCAAATTCCGCCCTCCATTTCAACAAAACCCCGTCGTCTATCCCCAATTCACCGCTGGGAAGCTCGATGCGAAGGTAGCGAATCTCATTGAAGTTTTTCAATACCTGGGTAGGAGAGTGGTGGGTCACGCCACCTTGTGCGATCTCTCCATCGTCGTCCCCACTAATGGAGAGAGAAGAGGAAGAAGCAGTGGCGCATGAGCGCTTGGTGCCAAGGAACTGCCCCAATGCCTGGATCGGCTTGACAATGCCACCGAAGACGAGTCGAAAGATGGCGGAAACAGGGCCGGCGGCAACGGCAGTGACGGACCGGCGCTTATCAGACGAAGGGGAGGAGGAGTCGTCGTCGGAGATGACACAATCAACACGGACAACGACGTTGTCGACCTGAGGAACGAGGGAATGGAACCTCTTGGAGACGACGCAACAGCGGCCGAGGGCCTTGACGTCGCCGATCTTGTTGAAGACGAGGAGGAGGATGGCATCGGGGAGACGATCAAAGTGGTCGATCTCTAGGGTTTCGGGTTCGGGATAGATGCGAGAAGGCGGATCTGAACGCAGAATCACATCCATGATCAAGAGATTGATCCGATTGGGGGGGGGGGGG
>NW_010965372.1:7314048-7323082 GCF_000463585.1 Tarenaya hassleriana | reverse complement strand
TGTTGGGGGGGGGGGGGATCTAGGGTTAGAGAGCAAAGGAAGGGACCAGGATCAGATCTTCAGAGAAGATAACGCACGGGGAGGGAGGCTTCTAGAGAGAGAAAGGAGGGCTCTAGAGAGAGAGAAGGTGGAAATGGAGCCACGGGTTTTGTCCCCACTTAGAGAGAGATTGAGGGAAGGGTAATAAGCGCGTGCGATGCGTGAGAGAGAGATTCAATGCGACTTTGTTTTTCTTTTTTCAATTAATAATTTTAATGCATGCACCATACATTCATGTTCTAATAATATTGGATAGCAAAAAAAATGTGTTATCATCGTGAATTAAGTCCAAGTCATACGATGATTTATTCACAATAAATAGATGAAATTACATAAAAAAAAAACTAAAGTAAATTAGAAGAATCTTCTAATAAAACACCGAAATGAAATTATTAAGTATGATTAAAACCTAAAGGATCATGAAACATCTAAGTTGTATCCCCTTCAATAATTAAATATCGTAGCATTAGAAACATATACAGCTAACACTACTTTTCTAAAATATGTTTTCCAGATCATGCCCCATTATTTTTGCAGGATCATGTACACATATTTAGCATTATTATTGTTATATATATACATGCATATATATGTTCATGGTGTCACAGCAGCAGATATATACATATATATATATATAGTTGCAAAGCCAACCAATCATCTGCAATTTCATGTTCCAACATGTTCCCTTTGAGCACTTATCATTAAATACACGCATCTGCATACAATACATGCACCCTGTAACACATGTATGTATACCTACACACACAAACAGATGTAAATCTGTATATATAAACACATGAAAAATTCAACAAATGGTTTCATGTGTAACAGTTATGTCTTGTGGGTTTTACATCATATCAATTATCAACAATCGCGCAATTTATCCCAAAAAAGAGAGGTCGTTCAGAATCTATCTCTGTAAGGAGTTCCGTACACAATCAGGTAAGGTACTGTACGGACGACTGTGTCAATGGGTATGGCGAAGTTCACCCCCGAAGACATCCCCGTCCCTGCAACGTCAACACCCTAATAATGTTCAGTATCTTCTTCATTCATGCAAGTAAACAGAGAAGCTACGAGACCCAAACTTGGGTTCACATTGGGTAAGGGGTGTATATTCCAAATCATGTAACTGACTCGACTCGACTCCGAAATTAGTTTAGATCTTGGTTCACGATATTCGGTTATCCAAAAAAATATAGAGAAGCTAAGAACATACTTATACATCTACACTTATGTTTCTGCTTCTGTTCTCAAATCTAGACAAGTTAAATCTACTTATGTTTCTGCTTCTGTTATTAAATCCGGGCAAGTATTCGATTGGATCCGATCCGATCATATCAAATTATCAACCAACCTTTGCGGGTAAATGTGGCGGTGTTCACGCCAATGACACGGCCATGAGAATCGAGCAATGGACCCCCGGAATTCCCTGTACATAACCATAAGTCATTGATTCATCAATGCCGGTTGCTGAAGGTATGTACCATGTAAGTGGATAGAGCTAGAAGATGCATATTCCTTATACCTGAGTTAATGTCAGTATCTGTCTGGATGGCTTCCCGTATACTCTTCCCATTCGGCGAAGGTATCTCTCTTCCCAACCCGCTGACTACCTACATTACACACCATTGTTTGTTACACCTTTGAAGCGAACACTTGGCCTTTGTGTCGAGAAAGAAGCATGAAAACATATGACCTCTTCTGAAATCCGGGCACGTGAAACAAGAGTCAGGTCCTTACCCCAGTTGTCAAAGTGTTTTCATATCCATACGGGTTTCCAATTGCGAAGCAACTCTGGCCAACGCGTAGGTCGTGGGAAGTACCGAGAACAACAGGTTTCAGTTCATAGCCCTCAGTTTCGACCTGGTAAAAAAGGAATTCAATGGCCAACACTATGCTCAAAACTTTCTGAAAATAAGTGAGACAACTAACACTATAATCGTTGCTTAGGTTACCTTCAACACAGCCAGATCATTATCTGGATCTAGACCCACAATTTTACCTTCCCTGCTAAAGCTATTGCCTTTGGCATCAACTAGCGACACCTGCTTAAGAACAAGCAGGTGATTTGCTCAGGTGTTTTGCATTCGGAATCGGCAATGAGTTCTGCATAGTCTAACGAATGGGGGACCTTACAACACTGAAGTCCACTCTGATCCGTCGCTAGTTTGGCAATGACGTGATAATTAGTCACCTGCATTGTATAGGAGATATCTCTGGTTTGCAGGATTCAACAAGGAAATAAGGTCTGAGGCTATGGGGGTGGTAAGATAAGATCATTGTAAGAAAGTTTGCCTACAATGTGACCAAACTTATCCCAGACGAAGCCCGAACCTGTCCCTTCAACCTTAGCATTTCCATCTTCTAAGTCCGAGGCTTCACCAGAGGAGCTCTTTAGATTTTTGGGCAGCTCAATGTCTTTGATGTAAACAACAGATGGCGAAGTTTCCTGCACAAAATGGGTTCGCCATAGCAAAGAGCTTCTGAAATTCCCCTTAAAAAACTTCCACGTTATTGAAGTGAATTCCGGGAAACCCAATTGCAGATTTGAATTGAAGGAGATAATTGTACCTGGAAGAGGCAAACGGTTCTTTCTTCTTCGTCCTCGAGCTCATCCTCTCCCTTCTTCGACTGCTTCTTTAATTGCTCCAAAGCGATCGCGGAATCTACCGGGAAACGAATCCCAATAGAACCACGGAATATACCCAGAAAATTCACCGCAGCTGCGAAACTCGAACCGAAGATGAAGATCCTTCGTCGCTGGCTGGAAACGGTCGCCGGAGTGGAACCGTAGCAAGCTGAAATCCAAGTGGATGCAGAAGTTGGAGAAGAAGGAGAATTAGAATGAAATGAAGGAAATCCTCCATTGATAGCTCTAGAAGAACCCAACGCCATAGCCATTGCTTCTCTGCTGCTTTATGCGCCAGAAGATAAGCAAAGAGGGCACGAAGTTCGGTTTGCGGTTAACCGTCAAGTTCCATTTTATACGTACTTTTCCATTATAAGTTAATGGGCCTTTAACAGGGCCTAAAGGCCCAATTCGGATAAAGACGCGATAAGACCGAATAATCATCGTTGGTAATCAGTGATTACGTGTCCATCACCGTGGCACGTGAGAATCACGAGCCACTCATCCAGGTGTAATCGTCATCACGAGCTCCATTTGGTTTTTTTTTAGGTGGTAAAAGACTTTACTCACGAGCTTCTTTTTTTTTTTGAAAACAAATCGCCTTCGTGTATATATATTATAATTATATATATTCACATTCATTCGGCATTTTCTCTCTTTTTACCTTGGTTTCTCCCGTCACCTTTCTCGGACTAGGAATCTCAAGTCTCTCTCTCTCTCTCTAAGGTATGATCACTTCTTTGGTTTCTTCTCTTTCACGCTCCCAGAGTTTCGATTTCGGTTATATGGACTTTCGTTGGATGTCGATTATCATTCTGTTTTGATCGAGAATCAAGTCAGGAGCTCGATAGGAACGGTAATCGTCTGATCTCTGAAACTGGGTCAGATTTGTTTTCCTTGTCTGATCCTTATTTTGTCTCCGTAGAAACTGTGCAAAGGTGGCGTTTTGGTGATGTTTTCTGTGCTTTTTTTGTTTTTTTTTGTGTAATGTCTTTTGTTCTGTATCTTTTTTTTTTTTGGTAATGTTTGCCCCAAATGGGATTTGAACCTGGGTTGGAAGCACTTTGCCTTTTGTTCTGCATATTGTTTGGGTTCTGAGAAAATTCTAGGTGTTTGAAAGTGATATGATGCTCCAAAATCATAAATTTCCGTGCTAAATCTGGTGGTTTTGTGGAAAATTTTCAGTGGGAGAACGCAGGGTATGGGAAATATGGAGGAGATAACCAACGTAATGGAATTCGAAAAGCTCGCAAAGGAGAAGTTACCGAAGATGGTTTACGATTACAATGCGTCTGGGGCCGAGGATCAATGGACTCTTGCTGAGAATCGGAATGCGTTTTCCAGGATTCTGTAAGCTTTCAAGTGTTCAAGATTTGGATCGCCCCCCGGGGCTTTTTAATCAAGTTTGATGACTAAAAATTGATACTTTGCTTGTGTTTCTGAACAAAAATAAAATAAAAAACACCAGATTTAGGCCTCGAATCCTGGTTGATGTGAGCGAGATCGACGTGAGCGCAACAGTTCTTGGGTTCAAGATTTCTATGCCCATCATGATCGCCCCAACAGCAATGCAGAAAATGGTCCACCCGGATGGTACATTTCGTTCTATCTTCATGATCTTCCGAAATTTTGATCATATACGTTTGTGATCTTTAGAATTCAAGACTAAAAAGATGCGAAAGTCTGAATCTTGAATGTTATTTTGTTATGTCAATGGCTGGTGTAGAATGGGGTTGCTGGATGAGTTACACTATCCAGTCTCAAATATATTTCTTTTTAGCAAAACTGAAAACAAGTTTCATGACCTCTGGTACTAGTATGTAGCTGTTCAATGCTTCTGAGCAGTTTCTATCTATCCAAATCTGTAATAGAATTCTGGTTCTAGGCTCTTCTACTTAAGTTCTCCACACAGGTTTTCTGCTACAAGTTTAGTTCAGGACAGGACAATGAGCCAAAGTGTTATTGCATTTAGCTTTGCTTGTCTGAAAAAATAACGATCAGACATGGAAATGATGTTTCTCTGCAGGTGAGATCGCCACCGCAAGAGCAGCTTCAGCTGCCGGGACAATTATGGTTCACATTCTTTCTCCATGTTTGGATATTCCCTTTTAATTGATTATTCTTGGATATCAGCATTCTTATGTTTATTGGGTTTTTTTGTTGTTTCATAGACACTATCTTCATGGGGTACTTGTAGTGTCGAGGAGGTTTCTTCAACAGGACCCGGCATTCGCTTTTTCCAACTCTATGTAACGCACCCGAGATTTTTTTTTTTTCTGGCATATCTTCTTTGATCTTGATTTTTTTTTTATCAGGTTTGATTGTTTATTAATCATTACTATCCAGGTCTACAAGGACAGAAACGTGGTCATACAACTCGTTAGACGAGCTGAAAGGGCTGGATTCAAAGCGATTGCTCTTACCGTGGATACCCCGAAGCTTGGCCGTAGGGAATCAGATATCAAAAACAGGTGAAACATTACCATATAATACCCAATTCTTGAAATCTCTCGGATGTTCTTACCGATTTTATCTGCAGATTTGCTCTGCCACCACATCTGTCATTGAAGAACTTCGAAGGTTTGGATCTCGGAAAAATAGATAGGGTATGGCCATAATTGCCATTGGCAATATTAATAAGTCACTCGGGTTCTATGAAATTTTGGACTAACTGATAAGTGTCCCATATTGGAAAATGAGAGGGATTTGGACCAATATATAAGTAAGGGTCAAACCTCCACTTTTAAGCTAGCTTTTGTGGTGGAGTTAGGGCATAAACCTTATTACTAACTCTCAGCATATCTTGCTCAGTGTCATAACATTTTGTGAACCATTGCAGACCAGTGACTCTGGGCTAGCTTCATACGTTGCTGGCCAAGTTGATCGGTCTCTTTGCTGGAAGGTCAGAATGTGAAATCTCTATGTATACAAAAACTTTTGTCCGATCATTTTGGTTTGGGAAAAACTCCAACAAAAACTGTTTTCTTCGTTTCTGTTATCACATCGATCAGGACGTCAAGTGGCTCCAGACTATAACCAGCTTGCCAATTCTTGTTAAGGGTGTTCTTACAGCCGAGGATGGTAAGATTCGGAAAGTTTACATCTGCATTTTCTCAGTTACTACCCTTTATGGAACTTAAACAAGACGTGTTATTCATAGCCTCTCGATACTTTCTGATCATTCGCTGCAGCAAGAATGGCCGTTCAAAGCGGGGTTGCAGGGATCATAGTGTCCAACCATGGAGCTCGCCAGCTTGATTACGTCCCTGCAACTATTATGGCCCTCGAGGAGGTACTCTCTCCAACCATTTCTTTCCCATCTCTCTCGGATTTCTTTTCACAGAAGAACAAACATCCGCAAAGAAAGCACGAAACTTTTTCGAGTATAAACGTTAAAGTTTGATGATTTGATCGATCAAACTTACAGGTGGTTAAGGCCGTGGAAGGTCGGCTTCCTGTTTTTCTTGATGGAGGTGTTCGGCGTGGGACAGATGTCTTTAAGGCATTGGCTCTTGGTGCCTCGGGTGTATTCGTAAGTCCCTCCTCCCCTTTAACCCTCCATCTCTAAATTCACTCCCTCAAGCCATCTTCATGGGAAAAAACAAAAAAAAAAACCCTGATTTCTTCTTCCTCCCGGTTTTCATCTATTGGGTATTCACATTTATGGCCTAAAACTTTTGCATTTGAGGAAACAAACCCTGATCGGGAGATTTCGTGGTGTTTTCCGTAAGGTTGGGAGGCCGACAGTGTTCTCGTTGGCGGTGGGAGGAGAGGAAGGAGTGAGGAAAATGCTTCAGATGCTCGGTGACGAGTTCGAGCTGACGATGGCACTCAGTGGCTGCCGTTCCCTGGACGAGATAACTCGTAACCACATCAAGACCGACTGGGACTATCCTCTCGTCCATGCCAAGTTGTAAAACCCTCGACTCTTTTGTACGTGTCGTCCCGAGAACTCAAAAATATGGGAACGATCAAATAAAGGAATGAATGGATTTTCGTGGACAAGCAAATCTCTGTAAATTACCTCTCCGTTTGATTGATTTTAGCCGGATGCCCATTTAGGCCCATCATGACTGATATCCGGTTTTCTTTGGGAATTTCCAATTTAAACCGGTCTAATGTGAAAACCGGTTTACACTGGTTTATATTTGCCGAAAAAACCCTGAACAAAAATGTTTCGAATTGTTGTGACTTGTTAAGATTCTTTTTTTTTTTTTGGTAAAAATTGTTAAGATTCTTTTAACATAAATATTACACTTTTCTATGTTGTTTCATGCCAAAGATAAAACTGCTAATTTGTTGTTAAATCAATATTCTGGTCGAATATATATATATATATATATATATATTGCATTTAGCTTCAAAGGTTTGTTATTGACTTGCATCCGACAGAGATCGTATCTTTTTGCAGGAAGAAAAAGTTTTTTCTTTTCTTTAGGGATCTTCTTTATGATTCTTGAGCGGAATGCTACATATAGACATGTTTTATAAACACGTGATTCCACATATTCATATACCCCATTTTACATGTCAACTAACATGCTCAAAATATTGTGTGTGTCTTTCAAATATAACACTTGGGTAAGTGTAAATTGAAAGGTAACAAAAAAAAAAATTGTATATCTTTCTTTAGAGAATAAATTACCTGTTGTAATAATGATTAAAAAAATCTAAAAAAAATTGGTGTAGATGGTAGATCCTTTGCCGCTTCGTGTTTTGATCTAGATACAAAAATCAATCTAAATATGTAAGATTTAAAGTTGTAAATACTGTCGAAGACACCTTGTAATCGGAAAAAACAAAGCTTTTGTAGAATAGTTTAAAGCTGTCCGACGTCTACATTTGTCTCTTAATCCTTATCCATTAATTAACCAAACTCGATTTTGTTGACAATTTTTTACTTTCGAATTTTGTTTTGTTACTTCTTTTCTTATATGATTAGTAAACCAATTTTGACTGCGTTGTATCAAATTGTATGATATATCCATAACAAATGTAGAAATATATGTGTAGTTTATATTTTATAATAATCTACTATATAAATGATCATCTATATATAATAGTTAAGAAATCAAATTAAATGCCGTGTGGCATATACGATGCATTCGACAACAAATCAAATTCATTTGGATTAAAATGTAATTATTTTATCTTTGCCCAACCAAATTCATTTGGTTACGATAAATTAGAAAACAAGAAACGATGCTTGAGATTGACCGGCCGCTACAAAGGCTACAAGTGTGACGCTCTCAACTTTGTCTGATTCCTGGAAAATGGTAACTTTATTCTAATATTGAACAAATTATTGTTAATTATACTCTAATCGTTTTGTTTCCAGCAAAAAAACAACAACAACAACTGTTTTCAGTGCATTGCATGTATCAAAGTCAATATCATACGTGGCATGGTCTATATGCATTAAATCGTTCCCAAAAAAAGAAACAAAAAGGAAAAGGAAACTTCAAGAAAAATAAAACATGTTAATTTTTAAATAGTAAATATTGTCGATATTAGTCAAAGTCCATTGGCTAAATCACAAAATTGGAATATTCCAAAGAAACTATTAACGTCGATGAGTGAAAAAAAAGAAGAAGAATTTCAATGATGATTTATTTCATATATATAGGATAAAATAATAAATAATTATTCAAAAATGAATTCTAGAACTAGTAGAAAATATCCGTCGACGGGAATTGTTTTGGCCTATTGAAAACGGCAAATGGATATATAAATAAAAAAAAGAGAGAGGCAAAGGCTAAGCCACCAAAAAATGTAGAAACTTCAAACCTTAACCTTTCATATAAAAAAAAAGCATGCAAACAAGCAAAGAAAAGTATTCCCATATATAGATATAGATATAGATATATATATATATATATATATTCTCTCACCTTTCATAAACCCATAATAAACCTCACATTCTCTCTCTCTCCTTTCAATATGACAACAAAACCATTCATGAGAATTTCTCTTGTTCGTGTTCTTCTTCTTCTTTCTCTTGCTTTCGCAGGTGATTTGATCATTCTCTTCAAAGTGTTAATTTTTTTCAGTTAGTTTATTTGCACAATTTGAAGTTAAAGAACGTTTACAAGTTGGTCATTTTCAACAAGTAAATCATTTTTTACCCAAAAAAAAACAAGTAAATCGTTTATTATAGTAACGGTCATTAGAATATATATATATGTTTATATGTATGTATATAAATGTCGGCGTTATGTTTATATTATCTTCAATGCGAACCCCATCCTTAATATCGTTATGCTTATACATTTATTCTTCATAAAAAACATCGCCGTTTTATAATTAATTTCTAATTTTTTATATATAAAAAAAAAAGCAGAATATGGGATTATACTTGAAAGA
>NW_010965372.1:7285075-7313997 GCF_000463585.1 Tarenaya hassleriana | reverse complement strand
ATTATACTTGAAAGAGTTTCATCCCTTGGCATCAACTACGGCCAAGTTGGGAATAATTTGCCTCCGCCGGAAAAAGTGATCGACCTCTTGACCTCTCTAAGGATCACAAAGACGAGAATCTACGACACCAATCCTCAGATTCTGAAAGCATTTGCCAATTCGAAGATAGAGATCGTCGTCACGATCGAGAATCAGATCCTGCCATTGCTAACAGATCCTCAACAGGCTCTCCGATGGGTCAGCTCTCGTATCAAACCTTATTTCCCGGCCACCAAGATCACGGGGATCATGGTGGGCAATGAGCTGTTCACGGATCAAGACTCGAGCTTGATTGGGTACGCATACATACATACATACATACATACATACATACATACGTACGTACGTACATACACATACATACATACATACATACATACATACATACATACATACATACATACATACATACATACATACATACATACATACATACATACATACATACATACATACATATATTTTGTTTTTCAACTTTAAACACATCATAGGTATTTTGAGAATTACGAAGGGTTTCACTTCGAATTTAGATATTTGTTTATTTTCTATTTAGTTTGACAATAATCCACCGTCATCATGTTATAGATTTACAAAGATAAAAGATACAAAATAATATTCATCTTTTTATTATATGGTTCAAAATATATATGATATATCGACAGTAACACAATATAGTTATATGATATATACATACATAGTATAATTAAGATATCTGCGGTTTTTAGTATTTTTTATAATTTTATTACGTTTTCACTTGTCATTTGATGTCGAGTTTACAATTTTACAGGTACTTGGTACCAGCAATGATCAACATCCACCGTGCCCTAGTTCAATTGTCCCTAGACAAGTACATTCAAGTCTCGACACCGAGTTCACTCGCCGTCCTGGCCGAGTCATACCCTCCATCCTCCGGAAGTTTCCGACCGGAGGTAGCCGCCGTCATGCAACAGCTCTTACGTTTCTTGGACAGCACGAAATCCCCGTTTTGGATCAACGCTTATCCTTACTTCGCCTACAAAGACAACCCCACCAAAATCCCCGTAGACTACGTTCTCTTCAACCGTAACCCGGGCATGACCGATCCAAACACGAGACTACACTATGACAACATGCTGTACGCGCAAGTTGACGCCGTCAACTTCGCCGTCATGAAAATGGGTTACCGTAACGTAGAGGTTAGGGTTTCGGAGACGGGGTGGCCGTCGAAGGGTGACGTGGAAGAGACAGGAGCGTGGCCTACAAACGCCGCCGTGTACAACCGGAACTTGATGATGAGACAATTTGGCGGAGAAGGGACGCCGTTGAGGCATAACACGAGGCTCGAGGTCTATATATTCGCGTTGTTCAACGAGGACATGAAACCGGGTCCCACATCGGAGCGGAATTACGGGTTATTTCGACCCGACGGGTCTATGTCATATAACTTGGGCTTCTCTTCCATGTCTACCATTGCGGCTTCGGAATCTTTCTCTCTTCCCTCTTCTTCTGCCTCAAAGGTAAAAACTTTTTTCTTCCTTTCTAAAGGGTAAAAAAACTTTCTTTTAAAAGGTGGTATCTTTTTTTTCCGGAAGGTAAAAGATTTAGTGCTTAGGGCAATATTGCATGATCGGAACATAGGTTTAGAAGATATATATTAGCTATTTATGTTCAAGAATTTGATTAACATTAGCTATAGATTCTTAAATCATTAGAAAATAAAATACTAATAACGGAACAAAATCAATGCGGAACAGGCAATGAAGAAGGAAAAGAAAAGCTTGGAGTGTTGCACAATTTTGATCTTGGCCATGATCATCATTCAAGTCGTCCTCCCAAGAAGATCTTAAAAGGGAAACGCGAAGAATTATTTGCATTTTTAGTTAGGATATTAATAATCTTAATGATTAGATAATGTAAATTTCTAGTAACCCATCTCATATTATATATCATAATTTATTTATTCCGAGCACTCATGTTTTCTTCTGAACCACCTTTCGTGATTTCCAACAAAACTCAAAAGATTTATTCATAAAAACGAGTTCAATATCAAATTTAAGAGAGAAAGAACATGATGAACACAAGAACAGAAAAGAAAAAGAGGGAGAGCAGTCGTCACGGCGAGAGAATGTTGCTGTGGCTGGGGGGGGCGGGGGGTAGCGGTGAGCGTTGAGATGAGCCGAAGGCCTTGTGTTCCTCAGAGCTGCTTCTATGTCTTCCCGCAAAATCGGACCCACTTTTGGTAGCTCTGCATTCAAGAACCCCGAAAAATGCGTCAAACCTCGACTCGATATAACGACTCTATATGTCAAAATCGATCATATAATAACTGGTAAATACCTGCACTCGGGTTTATGGTTCACCAAAGCTACGTTTGGCTCACGTCATTTTGTGGTAAATGTAAAGGTATCGGGGTGGGGCATAAATAATCGAAAATGAAATACGCGGCCTTTCATACATAATTTTTGAATTCGGATATCCGAACATTTTCTTGAGTACTCGTAATCCGAATACTCGAAACCTTCGAAAACGAGTAGGGATATCAAATTGTGATATCTCACACCGTTTCTTGGTTAGTTCTGTCTGGAAATTGAGTTTTGGAACAACTTACCATCATCAGGAATGATTTCGTCTCTTTGTTCCAATACGGCCATCAAACGTCGCACCGGTTGCATGGCAGCTTCTTTGCAGAGTGACCGAATGTCCGAGCCCGAATAACCTTCGGTTTTCTCGACTAATAGGTCATACGGTAGGGACTCCTCCTCGGGTCTTGAGGACAGGAGTTCTTCAAACATGGCTTGCCTTGCCTCTGGCTCGGGAAGCGGCACAAGTATCTGATTTTTCACACATTTGTTAAAGCTCACTACAACGTGCGGAAACCTGTCTGAACGTAGTTCTCCAACGCTATATATAAGAAAAAATATTAAAGAATGATCATTGGAGATAGGATACTCTTTTCTCCAGCCGCCTGAGCATGGCGGCATCAAGCTCCCATGGAAGATTCGTCGCTGCTAAAACAAACACGAGCTCATCCGTCTGTGTCAGGCCGTCCATCTGAAAATCTAACCGGAAACGTATTTGTACAAAATTTGCAACAACAAAAAATTAGGGTAAAACATAGAACTTTCAACAGTTGATTAGAGAAATCTAAAATGCTAATTCGACTTCACCTGTATGAGCAGCTCAGTTTTGAGACGCCTGCTTGCTTCATGTTCACCGCGGCCATCACCACGGTGGCTTATGATCGCATCAATTTCATCGAGAAAGATTGTAGATGGTGCGTGGTGTTTAGCCATATCAAATAGCACCCTAATCAGCTTCTCCGAATCCCCTGAAGCACACCAATGAGTTTTCCATGATTCAGTCTCGACGTTATTCCTCTAAGCTCTCCTATATGTGTGCTGATACATTTCAAATGAAACCATCCTACCTCTCCATTTGCTCACAACAGACGAAGCTGATATGTTAAAGAACGTGGTATTGCATTCAGTCGCAACAGCCTTTGCAAGCATTGTCTGAAATTGAAACCGTAAGACAGGAAATTCGAATGTCGGGTCTCTATATAAGCACAATGGCACCGATTACCGACCTTCCCTGTCCCGGGAGGACCAAAGAGAAGAATTCCTTTCCATGGTGAAAGCAGACCTGTAAAGTACCTGAAGAAAACAACAGACAAGGGTTAGATCGTTGATGTCCTGAAAATGGAAGCCTCAAGGTTTGGTTTGTTCTACAAGGACCTACTTTGGATATTTTATAGGCATCACCACAGCTTCCTTGAGCAATTGCTTAGCATTTCCCAACCCTTTGATACTTTCCCACTTAACGTCAGGACTTCCATGGATAATGTCCCTGCAGAGGAGTTTCCGATATATGTAATAAAACCCACGATATTCTTCCACTTTGCTCGGAACTTTTCCGTGTTTTCAGACACTAAACAAAAGCTTGTCTTCCACTTACCTACTCAAGCTTTCAGCTAAAGCACGAGTTTCTGCAGATTCAAAAGGGGGAAGCAGGGGTTTGCGCCTGGAAAATCGAAGCTAAGGAGGCATAATGAGCTCTTCAAGACCAGAAAATCGAGCGAGAGCATTAAACAAATCATCTACATAAGCTAAATAGAGAAGATTTTACGGTTTCACATTCGTTCCATTGGAGACAGATCCATTAGCGTGATTCGAGCTGTCCTGAAACCACATTCAACAACTGTAACTCAACATGTCTGAAATCTGGCAAGGATGTCCAAAACAAGATCACTAGCTCAGACCGATTGCATCACATGACCATCATCAGCGATGTTCTTGACATGCCCATTGCTGTTCAGTGCGCTAATTGGCAAGCCCCTTGATCTATCGTCAGTTTCTTGGCCATCCTGTGATTGAGGACGTGGCTTCTTTCTCCCGAATTTCGCATCGTAATGCAATTTGAAATCCTACGCATACAGACGCCACTTAGACATAGCTAATAGATTCCAAATTCATTACCAACTGAAACGAATACACGAAATGAGAAAAGTCGCACAAAGAAATCAAAGGCCTAAACAGTGAGTTAAACGATAGTCGTCGATTACGGAAACTCAATTCTGTGAAATTACAATCGGATCTAAGCACTTGCAAGCAGTAATGAAGTCAAATCATTTCAGCACAGGACTCGGAATCGAAGTCGATCCAGGACAACTGGGAGAGTTTCCTCCTTTTTTCTCCAGTAAGAATTTTCTCGGTAACCAAACAAGAGAGGAAAACGAGAGAGGATCGCGCGGTAAAATTTACCTCGAAAGTCCAGCGAGTCAGAGATGGCTCGTCGTCGCCGGCCATAATCGGCGATCGCCAGGCGGAGAAGAAGAGAAGCAAATGGCTTCCAGGAACCTGTCTCTTTCTCTAGTCTCTGTCTGGTACCGACAGAATCCGCATGGAGAAGAAGAGAAGCCTGGCAATAATTGAATCTCTCCGGAAACGACTGGCAAAGGCTACGACAGAGTATCAGCAACAAATGCCATTTGCTCCTTTCATTTTCTTTTCATTAATTTAAAAATGCTTAAAATATTTCAGTTTTCATAGCGCATGAAATCTTTATTTTCTCCTTTTGAATTATTATTAATTCCCTGAAAATTAAGATGAACATTAAAAAAAAAAAACTATGATTGGATTCCCATGATACGCTGCTTTTCTATGGGCCCAAAATCATATAAGCCTCTTAGATTTAGGCCCATTAAATGATGGGCTCCGGGGACAGAGCCCTTGGGCATGGTATGATCTATGGCCCACAAATATTGTATATACCGTGGCTTATTTTGTTAACCGACCCGTACATTCGAACCGAATCAAATTGGATGTAAAATTGAATGACAATTATTTTTTTTAAACTAAAAAAAATCGAATCCGAATTTGAACCAAATCAAATAAAAGAATAAATGAAAAATAAATTTTTTTTAGAAAATGAATATTCTTGTTATAATAGAACCGAATCCAAACGAAATTCAATACAAAAACCAAATAGTTATAATTTTTTTAAAATAGAAATAACTGAACTCGAATATAATCGAATATAACTGAACTGAATTCCGAAAAAGTCATTCTTAATAAATACTAAGGTGTTGAATGGTAGGAGTTTTTAGAGTTTTTGGATTTCAAAAAGTGAAAAAACCAACAATTAAGTTTCTTTTAATTTGGTTTTTCTAAAAACCCAAAAATCTATTTTATGAAAAAAAATCAACTAAAAACTAAAAGCCACCTTTTTTAGATTTATAAACTTTCAGAATCCAAAAACTAAAAACCCAAAACCAAAAACTAAAGCCAAAAACCCAAAATAAAAACCAATACCATTCGAAGCCTAAATAGCTTTTTGTTTCTGTCCAGAGTAGAGTATTATACCTTTTTTTTTGTATACAAAATTTTTTTTTATTAATGAAATAATCAAAGATGTTCCAATTGAATAAAATATCATTGTAATCGAATATGATTCGATATAAATATCAAATATGTATGATTTTTCTAAAATTGGAAAATTAAATTTTGTAAAGAAAATGAAATTTAATCTAATCGAATTCAATAGAATAAAAATCGAGGGTTATAATTTTTTCTAGAAATTTGAAACGAAACCGAATTAGAACTCGAATAAACCAGCCCTATTCGTACTATATAATCTAAGGTATATAAATTTTCTGAATCTTTTGTGAGCAATTTCGAACCGCATGGATCGTAACTAAGAGTGAATATATATATATATATGTATATATATTCACGTTACAAATACAACGAAGGCAACGTCAATATATATATATATATATATATATATATATTTGTGAATTTATGATATTTTTTGTGTTTTTTAATATAAAAGGTAGTTTTTGTTTTGTTGGTTGCAAAAGCTATGGCATTGGAGTGGACTTACGGTACGAACACACGGAAATGAAGGGGGGGAAATAATAAACTCCCATGAAACAAGAGCTTCTTTCCTCTTGGATTCACGATGCAAAATCCACATGCCTCTTCCCAATTATATCGGCTGAATATACTCTCATATTTGCGCAAAACGATGCGTTTTGACCTTGAAAACGAGGCAGATATGCTAATCCCCTGCATATATAATATTCTGCAAACGTGTGTGTGATCTGACTCTAGAAACCTCCCCTTTATTTTAATTTTATTTACTAGGCCGACGTATTATTCACAATATTTCCGAGGAAATTAGCTTAATTGCTTAAGCAGAAAAAAATATATACGCTTTTTTGTACGGTTCACTTGCTAACGTGCAATATAGGAAAGTGGAACTATATTTTATCCAATGTTGGGCACCAAAAATTTCACGAGGTCCATTAAAATATGCAAAATTCGTATGACTATTAAATGACTCGAATACAATCGTCATCCAAGTGAAAAAGAAGGGCAGACAAAATAGGAAATAAAAAGTATATTGCAAAAAATACAAGCTATACTCGACGTCTATATACGTATTTTTTTATACAGTAGCACACTGAAAAAAATGCAATAACGATCAATAAAAGAGAATCAGGAATAAGGAGAACAAACAAAAAGGTTACAGACGAGACGAACAAAGAAGATTCACGATATAAAGGAACCGATATTGTTCCCATAGAATATACTTATATTCCGGGTCGATCTAGGGTTTTCTAGAGTCGGGGAGATGGCAAAAACGAGATGCAGAATTAGGGAACCGGTTGTGGCAATGAGATGAACCGGAGCTTGGTGGGTTGACTCCCTTTGGAAGCATAACCGAAAGTGAGCCCGGTTCGACCGGCCGGTTCTTCTTCACCATCTCGAAGTACTGATCCTTGCGACCAAGAAGACGACGATGACGACGACGACGACGACAAAGAGGATGGTCGTGTTGCGCCCGGTTCAAGAAAAACGGCGTCGTTTTCTTGATGTTGACGAGATCGTGCGGATGTTTCGTATCCTCTCCCGCGTCATAAGTTTCGGATTTCTCTCGTGCTCTGGTTTCAAGACTCGGTAACGACGAGGCGACGAGGAAGAGAGAGAGAGCGAGAGAGAGGACGAAGTTTTTCAGATGGGTATCTTTGGGACTATTCATTGTGGAGAGATTAGGGTTTCAGAGAGAGGGAGAGAGAGAGAGAGAGATTGTAAAAACTGCTCCTAAATGAGATTTTTGAGACATGGAGAACGGGAAAAGCGACTTCTCTCAACTCAAATGAGTACGTAATATGGCATTAATTTGCAGGGCCATTTTTGTACCGACGAACCATCTGTTTTTTTTTGTGTCACAAATTAACATTATTTTCGTTATATCCAAGACTTTGCATCAACTAATCTTATAAGTTTTAAATTGTTAATATTAATGACGTGATCTCACTCTCTCTCTCTCTCTCTCTCTCTCTCTCTCATATATAATATATGTGTGTGTATATATATATATCATGGAAACATTGACGGATAACTAAAAACTGTTTGCAATTATGGTCCATTCGTACCCTTTTCTTTTATGGATTTCATTGGTCTATTTCTCATTAGCGTCTTGAGGATCTAGAGCCATATATATATATGATATGGGTGATCAAAGATTATCCTACCTATACGTGAATCGTTTTTCTTTACGTGAATATCAGTGCTGACGAGGAGACCAGTAATTGATTTGAATTGATCACATGTTTTCCAATACGAATTCCACCCAACCACCTCGTTAATTATTCACACGTGTGTTGCCCCCGTTTTAATGTTTTTTATACGTCCTTAATGTTCGTACTTGCATACATATTATGACGCCTTAATTGTTACACATATATATACAACACATATTGTTTTTAAAAGTTCAGACCAACTATTTCTAATTTATTTTCGTGATGAATAATATCTAGTAATATCCAATTGTGCGCTGAGCATCTAATGTAAGATATTATTGTAAGAAACTCGCCAAGAAAAAAGTTATTGATACAAAATTGTGGGAAAAAAAAAACTCATTTCGTTACCATTAAAGCCCACCTGAGGCCCAGATCCATGTTTCTGTTTAGCCCAATATAATGCGCCGAGTCATCAACTACACCCCCTCCCCCTTTCTGCGATTTCAAATGACGGAGACGAATTTTAATTTTCAGGAAAAGAAATCCGCACGCGATCACTCTCCCGGAAAGGGCGGGAACCAAAGTCTTCTGATCAGCTTCTCAAATACATTCTGCGAAGGCTTCCTGTCGAAGATTTCCGTCAAAGCTTCTCAGAGGTTCGAATAAAATCTTGCTTACGCTACTAAATGCATTGCGCTGCTTGGAGATCATTGCAGATGGAGCAAATCAGGTCGTAGAAGATGTTCGTCAAGCGATCGCCAGGTTTCTTCATCGCTATAACGAATTTCTCATTCGACTCTGTACCCGTACATTCTTGTTTGGTGTGCGATTCGGAGTTTAATTCGTTATGTGATGTGATAGTGTGTCCGCTTTCTCTCTGCCGATGAAATTCAGTGTACCTTGAATTCGTATTGTACATTGAATTTGAATTTCTTGTACGACCTAATTGTTAATCGCGATGGATTCGTGAACGTTTCATAGAGTTTGATTATGATCATCTGTTTCAAAATAATTGAAACCTAAAGGAACTTAACTGGATCTTTGTGAATTCATTATGCACGCAGTGGCTATATTATATATTTGGGTTCGGGTAAATGCAACCTCGTGAACTGCTTTTGTGGCGAGCAACCAGGCGAGATAGTAGAACTCTAAAATCTACAACAGTAGAGACGTTCCGAAATGTCACCATACTGCCGTGTCGGTTTGATCGATGTTGTCTTATTGTTTTTTTTTTTCATCGCTTGCTGCTATTCAGATTTTAATGTTGATGGACTGCTTTTGATGATATAATTTTCTCTGGTTTCAGTGAAATAGGACAAACACATTCCCTACAGATGTACATGCTTCATCAACGAACTCACTATGTCTGGTCAAGTCAAGTTGCAATCTGTACCTTCAAATTCGTTTTGATGTAAGAACAAATGTTCACCATCTCGAATGACATCCATATCATCTATTTCAGCGTTTTCAGCATTGGTGATCTTTGTGAAGCTCTGGCCTTCAAATTTTTCACCTGTGTAATTGCCGAAGTTTGACATTAAGAAATCTGTTTAGATAAAGGAAGATTGCTCTACTAGTTCTATGTTTTCTGTGAAGTAACAGAGCTTACCAGCAACTCTTAGCAGTTCTGCCACTGAAGCAGGTAGAAGTATCAACTTTCCGCTCTGTCTCTGTGATAAATTTTTGGCCTGCGGCTGCATGTGGATAATAACCCTCCTATTGTTTGGCTTTGCAGCTGGTTGTACAGTGGCATTGATTGGGAAGCTGGAGCTGCAGTACGAATCCATCTTTTGTGAACGAAATCTGTAAGAGGTAGGATCCAAATCTTCACTGTATCTTTTTCCATTCACTACCATTTTGGGTTTTCTGGGTTCTGCTATCTGTATCCTATGTTCTTCTGCTTTTCTTATGTCATAGTTCAGTAAAAGGTCATATATGCTCTTGTTTTCTTGTTGCTTTGCAAGAGCCTTTGGTGTCCAGCCTCTAGAATCTGGTTTGTCTATGCTAACCCCTCGTTCAAGTAGCTTCTGTACCATTTCAATATTCCCCCTGTGAATTGCGGCTGTAAGAGCTGTTTCTCTACTTCCCGGTGTAAAATCTGGTACCTCTGTGCAACTGGCCCTATAGTCACCTTTTCTTGAATTGGTTCCTTCTGTTGATCCCATTCCTGGGAACCTTGTATTTTCTGAATCATGCGCTGACGAACATTTGTGTTGGTAATCTTGGCCGTTGGCATGTCCTTCTCCTCTTTTTGGAACTCCGTCCAACTCTTCTACTCTCTTTGGAACTCCATCCAACCAGTCCCGTAAGAAGGAGCCTGGATCATTGGTCGTGTCATCAATTGTTATTGACTGTTGCCCTCTAAGTTTCTGCATGTTTTGGCATGAAATGAGTCAATATTGTTTAACTGTAAAGTGAAAACGCCAGAAACATACTGAGTTCAAAGTATGTGGGATATCGCTTACCATGCAGAGATTGTTCATTATAGCACGCCCATCTTCAATATGTGCTTGCGTGGTGTTCATCAGAGATGTTCTGCTCACCCGTAGTATTTGACAAAGTTCAGTTGTTCTAACTGTGAAAGGTTGTGGCCTGCAGCATAAAACTCCAATCTCCCCAAATGCATCTCCAGCAATTGCTTTCCCATGAACCTGCATCATGTAAGAAATGTGGTTATTATTGTTTCTTTTGGTAACCGTGCACAAGCATATAGAAAATGTTTTCCTGAAATATTTTCATGAGCTACCTGATCTTGTCCATCAACGTAGGAGATGAATTCCTGCATGATAACACCGGATAGTGTAAATTGTTAGGACATACTTCAGGTATTTCTGTGCAGTTATTTATACCCAAATCATTCACTCACCACTGCCCCAGAGACCAGTATGTAAAGTTCTGTAGGAGCTTCATTTTGTAGTATTACATCTTCTTTGGGTGGAAAATACTCGGCTTCTACATCTGAAACCTTGAATGGCAAAAGTTCACGGGGTTGGTAACCTTATGAAATCATTCCCTATGGCCTGTAAGTGCTACAAGTATGGGGCAATGGGTGCGGAGAGTAGAAAACAGAATGTAAAGAAAGAAATGTAGTTCAAAGTTACAGATGAGACAGAGTACCAGTTGAAAGAGGAAGTCACGAGAAACTCCTTGAAAAAGGTAGACATTCTGAACAATGGGGAAAAAGAGATAGTTTGCAATGCTTGTACGGATGGCTTTCGGCAAACCATTCAATGTTTCCTGTTGTTTCAGACCTTCTGTTTTGAACTTTAAGCAGATGTGTGATAACATCTGGTCTTGTATGTGAGGTGGGAGTTGGTTTCGTGATGTGAATTCTGAAGCGGCTCTGACTGTCTCCCTCTGTTGAATTGAAACAGTTCAGCTTTCCTAGTTTGTGAGATTAGCTGAATATTATACTAGTTATAGTTTCGAGGGTAGAGAAATTTTTATCTATCAGATTATGTAATCGGAGTTGTTTTAGCGTAGGAATAAATTACAGTCGGCTATGCATGCATCTAGCATAACAAACTTCTTATTCCATGTCAATATTTTGAGCAGAACAGTTGTTTGATTTTCACCTATTTGACCCACTATGTAACATTTTTAGCAGGCTGAGCATTCAGGGTGGTAGTGGGAGATCTAAAAGAAGTCAGACTTACAAAACTTCTGGTGCGGCTAGTCCAGTGAACCACGAGGTTGGTCATATTCCCAATCAGGTAAGAGGTCAAACCCAAGTTGAACAGCATGTAAAAGATGTCAAACAGCATTTCCCTCGGATTATTAGCATGCAAGTCTCCATACCCCGTGGTTGTTAGTGTCGTAATTGACCAGTAAAGAGCAGTCACATATCTATCCCAGACACTCGCCTCCTTGAACTTTGGATATACAGACCCAATCCATGTTTTCGTTGGATCAGGGTATCTATCTGCAATGAGGTAGTTGAAGCATCCGGCACAATGTACTGCAAACAGGGTAACCTGAGATTGACAACAACAGGTAAAGCTCCCCAACTTATCAACTGTCATCACTATAGATGAGATATCTGTGTGCATGTTTTAACACTTACTGAAACGAGTTTTGTACATCTTGTCCAGAAATAGTTGAAACGGATATCTTTCTCAAGCCTGAAGGAAAGGAGAAGTAGGAGGATAAGTACTACATCCACCGTAGAATGAAATGGTTTAAACATATTTTTTAGCCAAATGAACCTTGCGAACAGCGAGCTAACTCGTCTTAGACGCCAGAGCCTGAGCATGCTAAGAACTCTGAATCCTAGTTCACTTCCATTGTAGTTGAACAGCAGACTCAATGACTGAAACGGTGCTGTTGAACACACATCAAAGGCAAACCAAGTAGACAGGTACCTGAATGTTGCATGTCCAGAAATTAGCTTGTATACGTTAACTATCACTTTCGAAAAAGATTTACATCTTATGAGTATTTTCACTTGAAAACACCAAAATGAGCCAAACTTCAGAGTCTTTCTCACCTTATAGCTATTTTCTTAGGATTGTCAACTAGAAGATAGGAGTCGCTGTCGAGATATGCGACAAAGAAGGTGAGAATGATGTCAATGGCAAAGAAGCCATTGACAATGTTGTCGATTATGAAAAGTGCATCTTTTTTGTAGGTGATGAAGGCAAAGTCAAATGGACAGATCCATGCCGAGTAAATGACTAGAACGACCAGCCACATCTCCCACGCCCTGAATCAACACAAGCAGCAGTCAAACAGATGACAGAAACAGAACCAATCCCCATAAGCACAATAAAGAGCTTATGGATAATCACCTATAACGTGGGTCAAAAGGAGAGATTATGTGTTTACGGAGCTTGGTTGACTGGTTGATTCTGGCTCCAAGGGATGGCAAAAGGTCGGCAGAGAAGAAACTGCTGTGTTTGATTGTGTCCATTGGGTAATCCTCGACACAGAACCTCTCGAAGAAGTTTCTGGTGCAAGAGATGGACATCTTTTCTGATGCTTCAATCTCTCTGGAAAAAATAAACTCTTTCTGCGGGGTGAGACTCTCCTCAGCAAGGTAGTTATAAATAGTGATAAAAGTTGTGACAAGTGACACGGGCTAACGTTCTCCTTTTCCTTTTCCCTCGTTTCTGTTGTGACTTCTATGCCAACTTGCACTGACCCATTAGTTTTCCTTTTCTGACAAAAATAAATTTACCGAGGAAGGTTTAAAGCTTTGTACAGACTAGTGCGCCATTAACACCCCACACCCACAAGGTAAAAAAAAGAATGGTTAAGTGTGGTACACTTTTTCTACCCTGTGAGAGCAAAAGCGGGTGAATAGGAGGTGAAAAACACAGAACCATCAGCGTTATGCGGGAAGAGTGAGATGGTAAGTGGCGGACATTGAGCTTTTGCAGCAATGCCAGAGTTTCTTTCTTTTCTTCTTTTGCAGGCAAAGAAAGTTTTGAACCCGGAGAGAGAGAGGGGACGCAATCTGGTAATGGAGTTTCTGCTGGATGAGATGGTGACGGTGGTGGGAGATCCATTTTCTCAGCATATGAAGGTGGGAATGATATATAGGCATATACATAAATACACAAGAGGCGTATTTGTTGTGTGTGTTAATGGAAGGACAAAATTGGGCATGAAAAATTTGGTGTTTTCATTTCAGGAATCCAGAAATGGACCAGGCAAAAGGAAGAAAAGATGGCCTTTGACAGAATATTTTTTGAGGGCCAGAGGATTAAAATTTTCGAGTATTCCTCAAGGATCTTTTCCTTTTTATTCCGTCTTCAAAACCAATCATTAACATACGGTGTGTGTTTCAATTCAAACCCTATCTAAAATTTCTTTTGAGAATAAATCTTGATCATAGTTTGAATGGTTAACGATTTGGAGTGTTCTTACCAGAGGAGTTGAGTTTTGCTTAGATATGGATGCCACGTGGACCAACAACAGCTCTCCACGTCAGGTTTCACAGCCCCCCTCTCTTTCTCGAGAAAATCCCTCCCGAGAACAACAAGGTTGGTTTTGTTGTTAGTGCAAAGCGGAATCTTTTTGTTGTTGTGCTGCAATGCAAAACGGAATCTTTAACCATGACTGTCTGAAAACCCATTCCCACCATTAATATTCCCTCTCTCTTGCTGTCTTGTTCGCGCGCACACGCGTTATGAATCGCGCTGATTCGTTTTGGTTTGACTTGTTACAGTTAGTGAGGAAGGCACGCGGTTGGTTCTATGCGGTGACACTTGAGTGTCTCAGTCCCCGCCGACGTTTCCTTCGATCAGTGGACCCTTCTTGTGATTTGTTGACACTTTTGAACAGGTTAGTTTCCGGATAAACTTCAGCCTCTCCAACATTTTTTTTTCTTGTATATATCTCTATTTCTTGCATTTGATATTTTTCGTTATCGTTTTCGTTTGATTGCTCTAGACTGTTCCTTGTTTAGCTTTTTAATTAGTCCCCATTTTACGCGTAATCCTCGAATCTAGAGGATCTGACATGACATGAAAAAAGGCTTTTAATTAAACGGTATAATAAAGATCAGGGACCCTCTTTTACAATAGAAACTAGATATAAGAAATATCTAGGAATGGAGTAACCATGGTCCTAGGGTAATCATGGTTAACAAAAGCATTTGTTCGTGGTTTGGATCACGAACATTTTGTAGTTATGTTTGTCTCTCTCTCATTTGTTGGATAGACGGTAAGAATAAAATTATCGCCAAAATTTTCAAACTTAAACCTTTTATTCGCCACCCAAAAAGAAACCTTTTACTTCTCTCACAAGTTTGAGTCGATTTTCCGGTTTTTGTTAGATCTTATCTGATATTTTTTTTTTGATAACCAGGATGGTTCGTCGGGCCTTCGCCCCGACTACATCCACTCTAGGCCCGGGACTAGCCTTTGTATATTAATCATTTTAGTCAAGAAATTACATCACTCTCTACCAGTGAAATCGAACCCAGGACCTTGAGGATGATTTTGTCACCTTTCATCCATTGGGACATCAACTGTTGGGTTTATCGGATATTTGATTGTGTTGCACCGACGTTAATCATGAAATGTATGATTTCATACATTTGTAGTATTAGCTAACAAATAGAAGTTACGGTGAAGTTTTAGCAAATTTTGGACTGTGGGGAGGGGGAGAAAAATAAAAGGTTCACATTCAATTCACGTAGCCAAGAATCAACTAAAACGTGTGTGTTGGTCCCTCGGGCTCGGTGTGTGTGGAATAGACTGGCAAATCGTTAGAAAGATTTAGTTTTGCCACTTGCAGTCTTCTCATTGGCCCGTTAAGAGCCATAGACAACTGCTTTGCTTAATCTTTTTTTCTTTTTTTTGTCGGCAATTAACCGTTTAATTTAAGTCGGTTGTTAGTTCACATCTGATGAGCGACACTGGGACCAGAAGTAAAACAAAAAAGTGTTGTTGGGTCATAGAGATTATTTAGAAAATCAAGATTTTTTCTTCTTTGTTTTTATGTTTTCCTCAAACGTGGATAACCTGACGATATCCCATGAATAGTTTTGGATAAAATTTCTGTATCCTTGGCTTGGGAAATTTCGGATTGTCTTGCCTACACTGTCGATGTGTCAACATTAACCGAGAGAAACCCAGTAAGGGTGGCCTGGTGATAAAGAGAGCACAAAATGACTCTCCTTATCAAAGTTCAAATCCCATGGACAACCAATTATAAAAAAAAACATTAAACGAGACTTATAAAATATTACTAAATACAGTCAACTGTTATATTTATTTAAGGAAGGGCTTTCCAAATCCGGTTTGAGTCCTCATTTGGAGAAGAGTATTTACATGAGCTTCTCTAATTTTCTGGAAGATGTAGTCGTGGCAAAAGTTATTATAAAAAAATTATTATATTTAAGTCATTCTGTTTCCGTTTTGGTCTCTTGCATGTTACGCTTATCATGTGATCAATCGCGTGACTATGAGACTTGGTAGGGTAGTTAACGTCCATAGGATTTACGATAGATTTTGGGATCGCATATTTGGGTGGCTGAATCTCTTTCGCATGTGATCTCAGAAAACGAAATTTTGTACACCAAAACTCTGTTCTTTTGCTATTATCTTCAATGAAATTATTTTTTTTAAAAAAGCATATACAGGAGATCTCTCTCTCTCTCTCTCCATGTCGCTTCCCTTTCACCTCTGGTGGAACTGTTTGTTTTTCTACCCATACGATAGTCTGGCTTATGTAGTTTAAAAAACTTTTTTAACAACGTAAAATAAAAGAAATTTTGGTGGAGGGAAGGAACTCATGAGGGTGAAATAGTGTGTAAACCACAGTGCGCAGCCATCTAATTTGAATTTCTTGGAATCGGCTAAATATTTTCCAACATTATGATTCTTTAACACCTTTTATTTAATATATTTGAGCTTCCAGGGACGGTGGACAAATAACTGTGTTCTCCTATGTGGTGTGGTCCTAAACCTCTAGGTGACTTTAAAGGGCTAGGTTGCGTTGTTGGGTTTGTGGTTAATTAGACAAATTATGAACTAGAATGACATTAATCGATAATAACTATTTTTCCTAGTTAGATTCCAAAGTCTTAATTTCTTCGGTCTTGTGTGCATGGCTTTATTCGATTTGGTTTTAAAAAAAAAATCAGGTTAACCATGGGTTAGACTCAATGTCAATGGTATTCATTATTCACTCGTATTGGTAGGTTGCGTTGTGCCTCACGGGATTAGGTTTGTGTAGTTAGAGATTGGTAGGGTCAAGCATAATGAGCTCCTCGTGAGAGTCCTGCCATTTGCGAAACTTTTATTATAAAGCTAAAATCATTCATGCATCTCCTTTGTTTGTGTACATGTGTTTAGTTTTGGATTAAAAACTGTTTTAAGAGTTTTTTTCTTATATACACCAACTTTGTCTTTCAGCCACACGAACATAGGTATAGTACCATGGGAAAACAAAAATATGTTTTTTTTGGTTTTACCCCAAAGTTATGGTGTAAAATCTTGTCTCAGTCAATGTGGCAATCCACACTGGCAACAAGATATGAGTTAAATGTTGAAAAAACAGTAATACCAAGAAACAAGTAGAACAACCTTCATTCATTTACACGAGATCAATCTAGAATATGTGTGAAAGAAGAGGAAATGAAGTACCCAAACGGGAAGATTTTAGAAAGAAAGAAACTATGAAAACAACATATTTTTTTTAAAAAAAACGTTATGACCCCAAAACAATTTCAATTTTTAATGTGTATACATTAGCTTTTAATTGCAAATTTTCATAATTATTAAGGAAAATCCAAAAACAAAAACAACACTAACCCTTCAATTTTGACAAAAAAAAAAACATGTGATTTTTTTTGAAAAAACACTAAATTTTTTTAATTGTCAAAAATAATATCTAACTGTTCGACTAATGTTAAATTAAACAACTGAACTGACGCAGTGTATGGAAGAGTAAACGTGACGTGAAATTGCACTTTCGTTCGCCATATCACCACTTCCGTATGTCATGTTAGTTTGGTTGTTTAATTTAGATCTCGTTGAATAGTTTAGATATTATATATTTTGAACAATTTAAAAAGTTTAGTATTTTCTGGCTAAGAAAAATTCAGGTTTTGTTTTGTCAAAATTGAAAAATATAGTGTGTTTTTTTTTCCGGGATATTCTCTAACTACAATTATCATAATTAGGAAAAACTTTTTTTTTCCCTATAATAGAAGGTTATAGAACCTATTGTCTTGTAATGTAGTTCTTTTCTACCTTTTTCTTGTCCTTTCATATTCAATTTTTAATTTGTATACGGTAAGGCTACCTTACAGTGTTAGATTTACCCAGAATAGATTATGTCCCACAATATATAGAAGGACGATTTCACGGAAAGAAAAAAAACTATTGATATATGGAGAAATTACTAATCTCCCCCCTCCCCCCCCAAAAAAAGGGAACATAATGGCAAACATAAATCTTTCTGGTGGATTTCATAGGGCAAAGACAAGGGGCAGAGGGCACTGCAGTGGTCCTTGAGGACATTGATGGTTGCCCTCACCCTTGCCCCAAGCTAGCCCTTCGCACATCACGTGGTTCGCTCTCATATATATAGCCAAATTCATGCATATGCATAAAGGAAATTTTCATCCTTTTGCTTTTTGATAGACCTAAACTCAGAGTGTAATGAAAATCCAGTATATTATGATTTCATTAGGGTAAAAAAAAACAACTAATTAAGGTTAGTAAACATCTTTTCCCAAAACTAAACTCGTTTTCAGAAGCAAAAATTTGGAATATATTTTCGTAGGGATGTGCGTTTCGGTTTGAAAATTTGGTTTTGAATCTGTTCGAAGCGAGTCAAATAATAACCGGTTCTAAATTGATACATTTTTGTAGAATCGAATAAATTGTTATTGAAAACTCCATAAGTCTCGAACTAAAATTCGAATTATCCACCTATATCTACGAATGTACGGGGTGATTATCAAGTTTGGGTTCTTTAGTATTTATATAACAAAACCATATCGAACCAAATCGATAGTAAAATAAACCAAACTGATTGATATTTGGTTCTAATTTGATATACCAGAATTGAATAAATTGGTTCTAATTTTATATTTTCGTATCATACCCATAGACTTGGTATTGTCGCATATGAAATTAATCAGGCTACATTTACATATCTAGATATTTGAAAAATGTGGTCCCGAAGATTTTTAAACTGGCTGATGCTAACGAAACAATCGGTTTCTACAAACATTCAATTCCGTCTATTTCAAATAGGCGGGTATCTTATGGCTCTGGGGCCCCAAATCTAAAAATTCCTTACGACAAAACCTTCACAATTGAATTTCATTAGAAACGCTCTTTTAGGAGAACAAAAATTAGGGAACTATAACGTAAAAGAACATTTTCACAATGAGAACGAAATCAATCCACCCCGAGAAAAGTGAACATCATATTGTGATTCCAATCTTTTAAAAAACTGAAAATTTTAAAACAATCTTTCATAATATGTTTGTGTTTGTGTGTGTTTTAAAACAATCTTTCATAGAAAATATTCTCAAACACGAAAAGCATTTTGTGATTTCACTACAAATGGAAAGGGTACAAGGGATGAAAATATGATATTAAGTTCTATGTTATGTTTAGCACATGTAAATTAAAGATGAAGAAAATACTTGATAAATATTCTAGGGATAAAAAAAAGGTGATATAAAAGCAAAGATAATGTAGTTTTATTCTGATATTGGACACCAAAATCAATATAAGTTGACCTTTTGAATGAAACAAAATTGACTTGACATTACGTATTTGATTAGTTCGAATATAAATTTAGCTTTTTTAATAATTTATTTTGGTGATGGGAATATGCAAAAAGAGCAAGACGGTAATGGGAGATGAATGTTGGATTGTTGGGTTCCCATATCAAAATATTCTTCTCGCCTTAGTTGCGGAACACATCAAGCGTACCTTTCGGTGAGTGGTTATCATCAGAAATTGCGCATATCATATAAAGTAATATAAAATTTGTGTTGAATTTGGATGACAAAAATTCTTTTCTTTTTGGTGCTTATTTTAATGTATATATACGCATATATGTATATATACACCCTATAAAAAGCATTTTTTCTTCGAAAGTTATACACTCATTTGTATTTTTGTGCTGAAAACATCGGAGATAAAAGTATTTCTTTTATAGGATTATGAAGATATCAATGTATAATTGACTCATCAATTGTTGTTTTTTATATTGATAATTAATTTGTTTCTATTTTTTTTCAATTGGTTTAGAGTTTTCCCTTGTAATTCTATATCTATAGAAGTTGTTTTTTAAAGTTGTTTTTATCTTTCTGAATAAAATATAGAAATATCGGATTAAAATTATAATTTTAACTGGTGGACGAGAGTTTTAAATTTAGATAGATATAACATAACTTGGGATTTTGGCATTTTCTTCTATATTGATTGGAGTAACTCCACAACGTCTCATATATATATATACATGCACATTCTCAATTTGTATCTGTTTAAAAATAAAATAAAGTATTCTTTTTGGTTAGTGTCGATTACGGCATGATTGATATTGAAGCAACTTTTACGCATACAAATATTTTTTTTTGTGTGTGTACAAAAGAAAGATTCATGCCTATCTTTTCCAGTCAAAAAAACCATGGGTGCTTATCATTTTGTTGATTGTTCACCTGGTATCACGTGATTTACACGTGCGATGCATGAGTCGCATTCTTTTTCCATTACATACGCGGACACTACTATTCTCGAAACATCTCGATAGAACGCTAAAAGTTTACTGTTACTATCTTCATTTTGTTTTGGATTTATCTAATTAATATTGTTATATTAAGAAAGTGCTCTTTCGACCGTTTACCAAATGGAAGATCAAACAAAAGCACATATCCCAATTTGAAAAGAAGAGGGCCCGAGAAATCTATCAATGGATGTAGGACCAAAATAACTCGGCCAATTGCCTCCCGAGGTGAGGAGAATCTATATGCATGCATGTGCATGAACCCATTACACTCTCTTCCTCTCTTTTTTTGTGTAAAAAAATGCGGGCAAGTGTCTTTATGTCATTCCATTTACAACGAGGCAATAACTTTCTTCTTCCACGTTGTTGTTCAGTGGAAGCCAGATTTGAACTCATTATTATACGATTCCTTTTGATATTAACCTTTTCTCCCCACATGTATTAGAGTAAACAATACATATACGTGTAAGCCTGCGATAGAAACAGAGGGTTTGTATTACATGCATATGTCTAATAACACGGGGGTTGTTTGTTAATTGTTATGGTTGTTTACTATATGTGTTTTGTGTCCAAAGAACTTGTTATGTTGGTAAATTAAATATTCTAATATCCATTTACAAAGATTATGCTGAGATGGGGATTCCGAATCTCTAAGTGCCCGATCTTGCCCATTATTGATGTTTCCTTCTTCGGTGTGCATATAACCAATACATACATATATATACACTCGTATATGTATCTGCAATATATATTTATATATTTGTGTATATATTATGAAGAGGTAGTAAATTAAATTGGATCTAGTATAAGGCAATAGTCGATGAATTTGTGTATAGAAAGTCCTGATCATGAATTGATCATACAGGAAAGACGGTTCAACAAGTTGCGTAATAAACCTAGGACTAACTGTTTGCTCATTTGCCTGTTTCCACAATCATTTTACCTTTTGACTCTTTCAAAATTCTAGCATGGATCATAAAATGACGTTTTAAGATCATAAATCAGAAACCGATGAACCAATGCATGTACATACATACATACATACATACATACATACATACATACATACATACATACATACATACATACATACATACATACATACATACATACATACATACATACATACATACATACATACATACATACATACATACATTACGTAGACAAATAAAATATTTCCATCGGTTATTATAGCTCAAAATCCAATACAAATATGGATTTATAAGTGCCCATGTATTGATTTCCGAGCTGTCGTCTCTCTCTCTCTCTCTCTCTCACACACACACACACATATATATATATATATATATATATATATATATATATAATGGCTCTCGTCACATCCTATGCAATTATGAAACATGGTGATTAAAATTAATTGCATATACGTTACTTCTGTATTCGAGATCCTTGTCATACATCTAATTTTGTTTCTCGTTTTATTTGTTTTACTTCTTTGGTATAAAATAAAATATAAATATGTTAAGTTGGGCCAATGTTATTCAACACCCTATTTTTTTCATAAGGCTGGATTCAATCAAAACCCACTAAACAATGTAGACATATGTGCTGGAATGGATTGGCCCATAAATAATCTTCTTGATACCTTTTTTTTCCCTTTTACACACGTATAGGGGTGGACGATCGGTCGGATTCGGTTTAATCGGGTTCGGTTATTTCGAGTTCGGGTATTTCGGATTTGAAATATTTATATGCAATCGGGTATATTATTTTAATCGATTCGGGTTCGGGTTCGGTTCGGTTTATCCAAACAAAAAAACGATAAAAAAATTCAAACAATTACCTTATAAAAATAACAAAAACAATATTAAAATACATGCATATTTCGTTTTTTTATATATTATGATTATAAAACAATATCATTATACTATTTTTCTAATTAGATTTAGAATATATTACATATTAATTGATGATATATAGATGGATAAACGGATATTTTCGGTTATGGTTAATTCGGATTCGGTTTATTCGGTTTACGGTTATTTCGGGTTCGGATATTTCGGATTTGAAATATTCATATCCAATCGAATATATTATTTTAATCGGTTCGATTCGGTTCGGATATTTATCGATCAGGTTCGGTTCGATTATTTGGTTTCGGTTATTTTGCACACCCCACGTATACTTAGAAATACATGTACACTGTACGCAAACATAGACACCCATTTGCGTATATATGTGTGTCAGTGTGTGTACGCGTATTAACGCTTGGGTTGGTTTAACTGCATCACAGTGTCAGTACATTAAATTCAAATCCCTAAAACCTATTATATATATGTGTGTATATATATATTACTGCTGTGAAACGACACCGTTGGAAGAATGACAAAACGGGCCGTTGACCAATCACAGTAGGAGGGCTTTCATAAAGGGAAGAAAACCGCGGAGGGGAAATGAGATAGTGGGAGAGAGATCCCAAAGGCCGGTGAGAATTTCACCTTTCGCCGCTCTCTCTCTCCGATCTCCAGTTGTACTATTAACCCCGCAGAACGAAAGATCATCAGGCAGGCAAGGCCTATCTCTCTCTCTCTCCGCTTTTTGATTTTGAAACCTAGAACTCTCTGCTGTTTCGTTTTCCCTTGGAAATTGTTCGAGATTATTGCAATTGGTAGACGAATTATGAATATTGGAATGGGAGGAGTGGCTATTCGCATTGGACATCCCAATGTTTATCTAAATCCGTGGTTGTTGAGGATTTTGCCTGTTTCTGTTATGATGATGTCGATGGAACGAAGTTTCGGCCATTTGGATTGCTTGTTATCCTGGTTGTCTGAAGTAAATATGCTTACGATCTTACGTTTGATGTTACTTTCTTCAGGATTTGCTTTCTAAGTCTTGGTTGTTTTCCCTCTATTGGTTTGCAGGTTGAATATTAGTACATTACTTGACTGACTGAGAATTTGCCAACAGAGAAGTATCTTTTTTTTAACGTCATAAAGAGTTTTGGTGAGTATAGCTTCTTTGACCTCAACTTGGAAGTAGGACTTTTCCATGAATGTTAGAGGAATCGACCTCACTTCAGCAGCCACCGGACGAACTTGATTTACTTGCCCGCGATTTGCTCGGTATTCCGGAACTTCCTTATGTAGTAATTTCATTCAAACCAGTTTCCTTAGTCATCTCAGGATTTGAGACATTAAAAATGGGGGCAGAGGCCGAGTTTGTGGGAGGATGAGGCAAAACTACCGGCATGGCAGTAGTGGTGCTGGTAGTATATGCCAAGGCCTGCATCTTCTCTCTCTCTAGTGAAATGGATTTAGTTCCTACTCTTGGAAACAAAGACAAGAAGCTAATATCGTATTTGGTGTAGGACATGTATGAATATGGTGTATTAGAATACTTTTTCTCGTGTGGTGGTTGTTTGTATTGGCTCCGTAGTGAATGCAATATCGATTGTTCTTCTGGGTGCTGATTACATTTCTTTTTCACTTTTTCTTTTTACCCCTTTGGAGAAATTCACATCCACTTTGACTATCAAATCTATGTTCCTTAGTACTAGCTCTTCGGAACCCAGTTTATAGAATAGGGGTTTTAGGATACAAGGGAGAGTAACAAACCGAACCACTCATTGTTCTGATTTCTGAACATTATTCTCTGAGTAGTCATACATTATAGTGCTCATATATATGTGTATGTATGTATTGGTAGATGGATAGAAATATTCTACAAGGCACCTTCTAGATTTATGTATTACGACTATTATATAGCGTAGATCATAAGACAATGGAAGGAGTAAAGCATTCTAGCGGTGTTGGCTTCTATCTTTGGGAGCTGGAGGAGAACCACCACTGCTAGAGCCACCCGTTCCGCCACCAGAGCCGCTGTGGCCATCGTGTCCAGTCCCACCTCCTGAGCCATACCCGCCATCCTTTGCTCCGCCTCCTCCTGAGCCATACCCAACCCCACTGCCCGTTCCCGAACCAGAACCTGAACCCGAACCAAACCCGTAACCGAATCCTTTTCCTCCTCCCTCGGGTGATGAGCCCGAGCCTGAGCCATACCCATATCCACCACCTGGTGTTGAACCCCATCCCCAATTATAACTCCAATTCGGGCCATGACCCGAACCGCTTGAACCGGTGGATCCCGCTCCATTGGGCGGGCCAGGAGCCGAACCGCTTGAACCGGTGGATCCCGTTCCATCGGGTGGATTGCTAGGGCTCACAGCCTCAGGGGTGGTTCTGCCATTGGCGGGTGAGGAGGCCATCATAAGGAGAAGCAAGAGGGCCATCACCATTGTAGGTAACTTGCCTTCCATTTATTTTCTAGTTGGATACCAGTCTTGTTTTGTGTAACGGTTGCATAAAAAGGGTTTATATACACCCACACACACATACACGTAAGTGTCATGCATATCTGTGTGATAAAAAATCTAAAGAAAGGTGGGAGGTTTGTTAGCGACCCGTGAAGAGAGCTGGACTTTGGGAATCAAAGTGGGATATGGTTTTTGCCAACATGTGAACTTAAATTTAGAATTTTTTTTTTTTTAAATGGTGATTGTGCAAATGGCGGTGTTTCCCTTGAGCCTTTTCTTCATGAGGAAAGGAATGATTCACTAACGAAAAAGCTTTTTTTTAAGATCATTATTATTATATGTGCACCACCGCCAATTCCACTAAACCTTTCACTTTCTTTGTTATTTCCTTTTCAATGCCATTTCTCTCGTGTGTGTGTATAGTGTGCTCTCTGATATTTTTACGACCCAAATTATATGGTTTTAGCTTCTTATATGATCCAGGGAACGTTTTCCATTCTGTTCAGGTTTACATATTTGATGATAATGTTCCATGATCTGAGATTTATAAGAGTGATTTAGTTGTCCAATAGTTTTGATGTTGTTATGGACAACATGTGGCAGTTCTTGAAGATCTCCGTCTTTGCTCATAACTATAATTGTAGTTGGCACTTGGCAGTTTATTACTTCACTATTTTTTTTAAAAAATATATGTATTTTCTCTAAATTTTTGCATACATCACAAGAAACCAAGGATTTGGTTGGTGACAGAAAAAAAAAAACGGGGAAAGAAAAGAAAAGAAAATAATGTTTTTTTTATGAGACGTTATGTGTGCTCCTTTTTTATTGGTCGGATTACAATTCTGAATTCTTTAATTCTTCCATGTCAATTTGCACCTTTTTTTTCTGGTTAGGAGATGGATTGTCTCGTGAGTCGTGTGGATACATTGGATCCTTATCAAAATGTTTTCTGTATTTATGACATTTTTTCATTATATATAATATATTTAGATTTTTGGCACTCTCAATTTTATTCGCAACAAAATATCGCATCTAACCGGACCAAGATTCGATTCTTTCAGAATTTACAAAAATGCCCTCAAACACTAGTTTACGGGTTAGGGCAAAAGGAATTAAAATCGGCCCAGTCAAAAACAGGGAATATGTTCGAACAGGAGACGTCAAGGTGTCAAAAAGTCACCAATGGCGAATCGACGATGAGGATCTGAAAAATCGAACATTCTTCTCCTTCCATTAGCGTCACCATGTTCGACTGTTCATCGCCTTGAATGGCTACACGTCGACCCTTCTTCTTCTTCCTTCTCTCTTAACCAAATTCAACCTCTCCCCGCCTTCTCCTTCTCGCCGCTCTCGACCATGAGATCTCTCTCCCTTTCTTCGAGTTCTTACTGGCTTCGTCGTCCTACCCTTCTCCGGTCTCTGGAATATCCTCCTGCCGCCTCGGTTTCCCGCCCCCGGTTTAATTCTGGGTCTCGCTGTTCTTGCAAGGTACGGATTTTTTCACCCTCCTTTCTTCTATCCGTATGAATCATTGCTTTCTACTTGCGTATTGTTGTATAGTCCTTGGTTTCCTTATCGTCTTCGAAGATTATGGCGGAGTGATTCGTGAAACAGAGTCAAATTGATGACTTATGTAAGACTCTGAATATAACTTGATTCTCCGTAGCGATCCTAATCCGTATGCTGTGCTTCAACTCTCCTGTGCAATGGATCCTATTCTATTAGACTTTGGTATTTTTAGGATTTATGATTGTACATTGTAAAAATATGGTTCTCAAGGAATAAGAAGTTCATGGAAGATTGATCTTAATGTGGGTATCACCTGCTAGTTCGTAAGATATTTTGCCATTTGGCTCTTTATCTCCTGGGTTTAATGTTACTTCTACTAGGGTATTTCCAAATGCAAGTTAAATTTGGATTCCATTGCATTCATTGTGTCGGAGATGTATTCAGCAATGCAAAGCGCTACAGAACAGTTGTTCTTATTCTATTAAAGTTCATGCCAAGAAAATCTATGTCCTGTCCTGTTGTTATGGATCTCAGGCCTTCCCTTCGTTTCATTTCAACTCTGTTTTGGATTCTCTGTAGTTTAAAGCAGCAAGCTTCCAGAGACATGGATGCGGCATGGGACGAAGCTCTCTGCCAGTCAAGGCTTTTGATGGGGTAAATTTGTCACTAAGCATGTGATGTATTTACTTCTGGTTTTCTTTTTCCTTTTCTGTTTGATCTTGATGATCTTCAGTTAGCGATGTGTGTTCGTACCTGTTGCGTGTTCTTAAGGTATTGATTGCTGGGGCAAATTGTTTCTTCTTCAAGTTTGATTTTCATATCATACCTTGAATATTTCTATGAATCTGATTGTTCACTTATTGTCAATTTCAAATCCATTCTTTTGTTTTTCTTCCTGTCACGCAATTTCAAAACCTTTTAGATTAGTATTTTTGGTTATAAGTGGTGCAAAATGCAGTAGATATCTTATGGCCAAGATTAGTTCTGATTACCGCATGATTTGTTGCAAACTTACTAGACGTTCTTGTTTTGTTCCATAGGATTCATTTGATTTTGCCTCCATTGATATCTTTGCCGGCACTGGAACCACTGGATATGCAATTTCATCAAGCGAAGGTGAAGAGAGTGATGGGGAGTATGCACTGAATGTGGTCACTGAAACAACTGCACAAAGGCTAGGCAGGATCTCAAGAAGTAGTAAAAAGCACAGGTTTGTAGCTGATTTCGCATAAACTGTTGCTTTTTCTAGGCATACCTATCCCAGCATATTCTTTTGGTGAATAAATATGTCTGTGATCTTGTTCTGTTCCCTACCGATCCATTTCAAGGAGAAAAAAATATCTTGTAGAACATCTGTGGAGATGAAGTGTAGAGAAAAATGTTTTTATGGTTAGACTATGTGACTATAGAAATTAAAATATGGTGGTTGACAAATTTCTGTTGCCTAGATTCTACGTAGTTGTTGATCATGCGAATATTGGCCAAGATGGCTATCTTGGGAAACTTTCTATTGTTTTTTTTTCTTCGGAGGGATTTAACACAAGAATCGAACTCTTCTTTCGAATAAGGGGAAACTTTCTATTGTTGTGACACGTGCTTTTTCGCATTTGCTGGATCAGATATGGGATGTTCATAAATTTGGGACTGCTTATCTTTTTGTCGCTGCTGCTTTTATTTATGGACTGTTTTGCTTGGAAGATTGTGAGACTGCCCCTGCCTCCATTGTTCTTGAGTCGACCCTTCTTCATATCAGCGGTTATGGTCACCTTTGTTGGTTATATTTTTGTCCCACTTCTGGACAAACTGAAGGTTTATCAATCGGTTAGGATAATAGGGCCAAATGGGCATCACCGTTTATGGACAATCCCGACAATGGGAGGGTTGTTTTTTATACCAATTGGTATCGCTGTTGCAGAAGCCATTACAAGGTTTTCATCCATAGAAGTTTCTGGAGCAGCTGTTGCAACCCTTGCATTTACCGGGATTGGGCTAGTTGATGACTCCTTAAACCTCCACAACGGTACCACCGGTTTGTCTGCAAAGATCCAAACCCTTTTGGAGGTAACAATTATCCTACTGTTCTGTGTGTTAGAGCTTTTTCATCAGTTATAGCAACTCATTGTCAGTATACATTTCAGATAGCTGTTGGGACATGCTTTGGTTTCTGGTTGGACAGCGCAAGCATCTCATCTCCTTATGGCATGTATAACCTCTTGAAACTAAACTGATCAACGTATATCTGATGGTAACTTGCGTATCTACTCTCATGTGAACATATATGGAATAAGAACACAGCCATTTTTTTTTGGAGTTAGCCTATAGTTCAGGAATTAGTCAATGGAATTGTAACATTTTTTTAGTTCTTAAAAGCCTAGTGAGACTGATTTACTCTGGTGGTGTTATCTGATATAACTGATACTTACCCTCTTCTGGATTTCTGCATTTTACCAGGAAGACGTTGGTTCCCCTGCCTTCACCGATTGGGCTTGTTTGCTTGGGACAATTTTACGTGTTGATGACATTTTTTTGCTTTGTTTCAATGGGAAACATGGTCAAAGTCACTGATGGTGTCGATGGATTGGCTGGAGGTGTTGCCACCTTGGCTTTTGTCGCAATGGCAATCGCCGTTCTTCCTATTTGTTCCGGTTAGTCTTGTAAAAACATACTGTCCAATTGCATTGTTTCCGACATTTCTTCTTTTGTGGCAGTGGCTAAACTAATTTAAGGGCATTTTAAAAAACCAGATCTGTCGGTATTTGGAACATCAATGGCCGGGGCTTGTTTTGGGTTTCTAATTCACAACAGGTACAAGGCATCTGTCTCCATGGGAAATACAGGATCACTGGCCATTGGTGGCGCTTTGGCTGCAATGGCCGCTTCCACTGGGAT
>NW_010965372.1:7280660-7284872 GCF_000463585.1 Tarenaya hassleriana | reverse complement strand
CAAGGGCCCCTTCCACTGGAATGTTTTTCCCGTTGCTCATCTCTTCTGGTGTTTTCATCTTCGAAGCTGCTTCTGTTATAGTTCAGGTAAAATTTATTTACCTTCATAAACACTTGAAAATACCGAGATTATTGCCATCTTCAGCAACTTATACATATATATAATATATATATATAAACATTTATGGACGAATGCGTTATCTTTCAGGTTGCATATTACAAGGCGACCAAAGGTTTGAAGGGAAGAGGGCGGAGGGTTTTCAGAAGGACGCCTTTTCATCATCATCTTGAGCTGTGTGGTATGAGAGTGCCGGTGATAGTAGCAATGGCTTATGCCTTTTCGTCTCTCCTCTCTCTTTCTGCAGCTTATGTAGCCCTTATCTCTGCTTGAAATCTCTTCTCCCTTTGCTTTTACTTTGGTCCCTATGGCCAATTTTTGTCTATAACCCATTAACGTATTCTTAGATTACTTTCATATTATATAGGATGGTAGAAACCCCGCAAAGACTTTATTAAAGATTTTGGATATTCAAAGTTAAATTCCACTTATTTCTTAGTATGTATAATGTATAGTATAGGGTTTAATAACCTTTTTTCAAGATCAAAGTAACTAACAAAGGCGATAATGACAGCCTACCAAATATTACATAATAGTTTGTGTATTATGTAGTTTTGTTTATGCTTTCCTCCGTGTAATCATTGACTTTCCCATGCATTTGTGATCATTTCACTCATCGTCGCGTCATTGCCAAACACTCAGAATAATGTGGCATTAATTAGCTTCTTCCTTTATTTTTATTAATTTCTTCTTCATCTTTTATATTTGGAGAAACAATGAATATGATAAACACCCAAAATTCGTTTTTTTTAATCAGATGTATCTACATTGATCCGAAATTTGAATATGTACGATTTTTTTTATACAAATTTTGTGTTTTTATAAAGGAAGAAACAATCCTTTATCTCATTACAATGTTAATCACAACCAAAAAGAGGATTCTAATAAAGCTCTCAATGAGGGAGAATACGTTGGTGTTGAGATATACCGGATCTTGAAGAATGTTACGAAATATATCGTATAATGGAGATCTTATCAAATCTGGAAAATATATATTTAGAAATATTTATTATTATGTCTACTTTACTTATTCAATGTAAGACTTTCATCTACTTATATGTTATTTTGATTATCAATAAAAATATCATTCCGTAAATTTGTACAGTTGACAAAAGAAGCAAATTATCTAAAACTCCGCTCTCTCTCATTATACGTGTATATATATATATATATATATATATATATATAATTTCTAAACATATAATAACTTGGAATGAGGGTGATGACTGATTAGTCCAAGAGTTCAGCATAAATGGATCATGGAAGTCAATGCTATTTGATTGCCTTATGGGACCGAAAGGCTACCTTGTCTGATCATATTTTCCCGTTGGTATCAACCAAAGTTAATAACGCCGCAAGTTGTGCGTACGAATAAAACTATCTAGAAGAAACAGACACAGTGAAAGTGGTTTTTGTAATACTATGGAACCAATGTTTGATTAGTGTACTATGGTTTCATGATTAAGTATGTTTTGTCTTAAACCTCGTTTCCACCAAAAGAATCTACTCGTCCCTTTAATTACAAGGCCTAATTACTGTACTATACTTCGGTAAGTAAATTTAATCAAATATACAACAAGGCAAATTACTTTGTCCAAAGATAAATTGCATTATATACACATATATATGTATATATATATATATAAATGTTGTACTTCTTATATTAATTTTTTTGGTAAATTTTACAATTTTATGTCAAGAGATTAAATCTATTAACTGAAAGGTCCATAGAATATGTATAGTTTTAAATCTCTTTTGACTATGCATATATTGAGAATGATTGTGTTGGATGATTTGGTAATTGAATCTAAGACAGAAAAGAGAATGAACATCATCATATGATCATGGCCCCTCCCCTCCCCTCCCCTCTATGACCAATTGAATATCATTTCTTTAAATCAGCCCCTCAAATCAACACTTAAAAAGCCTCTTTTGCACCAACAAGAACATGCAGTCTCTGTATTTGTCTCTCTTTCACTCCATCATGATCTCTATGACAAAATACACACACACCCCTTTACATGATGTATGTATATGTATGTGTGTGTGTCCTGCATGCATATATATTTCATGGGTCTTCCTCTCATTTCTCATAGAATGATGAAACACTGATTTAGAGAGAGAGAGAGAGAGAGAGAGAGAGAATTTAGTTAGTGGATTTGTGCTTTTGGGTAGCGTGATTGAAAGAATGCAACCTTTTAAATCTCTAGGGCGTGTCCTGATTGCTTATATTCTTCTCTTACATGTACCATTTCCACCATATGCGGCATCACCCTCATCCACTGAGGACATCATTGGACATTCACCAAGCATCCACAAGAACAAAGAAGCATTCCAAGATAAGGTAACTGATAAATCAAACCAACTCTTTTGTTAGATCTTAATGGAAGGATTTTTTCCCCCTTTATACGTTTATGAAAAGTGTAATTATTACTGTCGTTTTTTAATATTCATTTTGACGGTAATTAATGAAATAACATTTTTTCTCTTCTAATTTTTATTTCATATGGCAGTTGAGTCATCAAATGACATATAACATCAAAATTCATGGGCTTCTCTTATGGGTTTCCATGGGATTTTTAATGCCATTGGGGGTTCTTTCAATTAGAATGGCCAATAAATTCAACGACAGTGGAAGAAAGGTGAAAGTGTTCTTCTGTCTTCATGCCATTTCCCAGGTGATCAATCCCTCATGCATAATTGTTATATTTCCGCTAGATATATAATCAAGATTTTATAATTTGATCGAGGTGGATATTGATTATGCGTTTAAAAATGGCAGGTACTGGCAGTGCTCTTGGCAACAGCAGGAGCCATAATGTCCCTGAGAACCTTAGAGAACTCCTTCGACAACACTCATCAACGACTTGGCTTAGCTCTTTATGCTGCCATGTGGCTCCAATTCTTGACCGGAGTTTTCAAGCCTTCCATGTACGTATATGTATGTATGTGTGTATGTATCATGTATGCATGTATGTATGTGTATATGTATGTAGACTCTCACACGTGTCAAAATGGTATCGGCAGAGGGAGCAGGAGGAGGATCAAATGGTACATTTTGCATTGGATGATGGGTACAATAGTATCAGTAGGGGGAATAGTAAACATGTACACAGGCATAAGAGCATACAAACACAAGACATCATCAAGAGATTCGAGCATATGGGCATTGCTCTTCACAGTTGAGATCTCTTGTCTTGTCCTCTTCTATCTCTTTCAAGACAAATGGGATTACTTTCAAAAGCAAAGGGAAGCTGTTCATGACATCCCAAACCCTAATGGGAGTGACCAAATCATTCAAGTGGTGACAACAAGTGATGACCAAAAGATGTTTGTTCCTCAGCCAAGTTCCAAAACCAATGCCCTCTTCAATCTGTTTGAATAGAAAACCGGTTCTAATTGGTCGGCTTTGAACAAAAAACCCTGTGGTAGATTGCATTCTTTTGTGGACTTTTGTTTTGGTTTTGGATTTGTTAATTAGGAACTTTTTCATACTCTTTATTCTGTCATGGATGCTTTTGTTTTGGTGGTTATGTATAGGGGTGGGTAAATCGGGTTACGGTTCGGTTTTTAAATAACCGAACCGGTTCTGTTTTCGGTTATCTCTTTGACTGATATGGCCAAGAGACAAAAAAGTCATTCTGGGTGTGGGTGTATCGTTTTCCCACTCATCATTGTATACAAAAGATTGGATTGTATTTTGGGCTTATTGTTATTTACCGAGGAGGCCCAGTGGGCCGTAAATCGCAAGGAATTTTCCCACGGCCCATTTGATAACGAAAGAGAAAATAAAAAGAACAGTTCCATTGGCATTTAACGCACAGAAGAATTCTCTCTGAAGTGCAGAATCTTGTATCGGAAGCGAAGCTAATCATGGAAGTCAATGCTATTTGATTGCCTTATGGGACCGAAAGGCTACCTTGTCTGATCATATTTTCCCGTTGGTATCAACCAAAGTTAATAACGCCGCAAGTTGTGCGTACGAATAAAACTATCTAGAAGAAACAGACACAGTGAAAGTGGTTTTTGTAATACTATGGAACCAATGTTTGATTAGTGTACTATGGTTTCATGATTAAGTATGTTTTTGTCTTA
>NW_010965372.1:7253959-7280569 GCF_000463585.1 Tarenaya hassleriana | reverse complement strand
TCGGAAGAGAAGCTAGCAATCGACAAAACCGGGGATCGAAGTCTACTTCATACGAGATTTGTGTATCTACATCTTGAGAGAGTGAGAGAGAGAGAGAAGATGGGAGGCGAAGAAGAAAGGAAGAAGAGGGTGGTGGTGGAATCTCTGGGATGGCTGACGGAATCTTCAATAATGCCGAAGAAGCACCGCGCCATCGAAGGCGTGGGTCCTTCCTCCATCATGGAGCTCAAGGCTCAGCTCTACAGATCCCAGGAAGAATCCAAAAATTCCAAGGATTTGGCCTCCTCCGACGTTCACTACCACCGCGCCAAGCAGAGGATCGCTGCGCACAATTCCTTCTCCGGAAAGAACTCCGGCGTCGAGGCTCGCGCCCGAAAGTAAGTCGCTATGGTTAGACGTTTTTGGCTCTTTCCGGTTACATGATATTTGGGAATTAGGGTTTCTGGGATTGGGTCTTGATTTTCTCCGTGCCGAATTCGAGTTTCGTATCTCCATGTCTGGGTAAGATAAGTTTATCATTGAACTTCTTAGATTTAGTGCGGTTGTTGATCTCAAATTTGATACGAAGGAAAGGTTTTTAGAATTTGGGAATTAGGTTTGTTTCAACAATTTGGGAATTATATGGCTTGATTTCCAGTTTTTGGCTATGGACAAATCATCACGAGCTTATCTTTAGGCTTCAGTTCCTCTGGAAGTGTAGACAGAGAAGCTACATCCTCTGTTTCGGGTTTTCTTTAGCACCAAACCCTGCATTATTTTGTTTGGTTACATGATGGAATGTCTTTTTCTATTTTGTTGTTTGTGAAACAAAGAGACAAGCTCGAGCTTAAAGCAGTGAAAGATGGATCTGCAAGCTATGCAGCTTTGGAGAAAAAGGCCGAGTTGTATGAAAAGCTTGTAAGGGGACAACTGTCTGACGAAGAAGATCAGGAGAAGTATTGTGTCGATTTCTTCCGGAAGGGTATAGAACAAGAAGAACCACTCCAACCGGAAGGTTCTGCATCAGCATTGGCACCTCCCGACGATGAAAAGGGTGAGGATGAAGGTGATGAGGGTTCTCTGTTTAGTACCAGCTTTGTCGGACCTGGACGGACTGTTGGAACAGCCAACACGAGTGATCATGTCCGTATGGTCAGGTAAATCCTTCTACTTTTGTTAGAATGATGAGTTTGCTCCGTACATAGCTAAGAGGGTAAAACAAGAAAAACACACCCTATATATATTGTATATTTACTCATATAACGTTGTATTTGTGTAAATGAACGTGAATAAGCATCCATCTGAATAGGGATGAGTAATTTGGTTAATGACTGAAATAACCGAATAACATATGACCGTAACCGAACCAAATACGATATAAAAAAAAATGGTTATGATTTCTCTAGAATTGAAGAAATCTCGAACCCGAACCTAATGAAAAATATAACCAAAAAATCCGAAAGTTTCTTTGAAAAATTAGTGTTTTTATCAATAAAAACCGAAAACTAGCTGAACTGAACAAAATCTAATATAGAAACCAAATTGTTATAGTTTTTCTAAACCCGAATATAACGGGATCCGAAATGCCCACCCTAAATCTGATGGGCTTATGTGAGTGATCTGTCAGGGAGGTTCATGAAGAAGTGAATCGAGCAAGAGAGAAAGCAACGGAGCTGAAACAGAGGAGGGAAGAGCAGGCAGCAGCTCGTCGGGAGAAACTCAGACAGGCTTACCTTCGCAAGCAGCTCGAGAAACGTAAGGCTCAACAACAACAAGCCACCACAGAATGATGGGCCAACCACACATAAATTTGGGGATGTGTTCTCTATATGCTGCCGCCATTAACAGGGAGCTGTTCAAGTGTGTATCAATACCATCTTTGTCATATATGTGTGAAAATGAATAGCTTTACATGATATGATGATTTGTTTACAGAGTCTTATCAGAGCTTCTCTTTTTACAGGAAACAAAAAAAAAAAAAGACAGTAAATGGAGCTTTGGTTGGACATTTAAAAAAGGTGATAGTCTCCATATTCACGACAAGTAAGTAAATTCACCAGTTGATGGGCAATAAAAATGCAAGCTTTTAGCGACCCTTTGGCCGTACAAACAGAGAAATTTGTAGAAGACCTTAACTCTTAGTACTCCTAGTCAAGTCTACTCCCAAAGGCCGAAACTTTGCTACCGAAGAATTTGTTCTTCTTCCTGAATTTGCGAATATCAACCAGCCTAGATTCACTCTTTTAAGAATGTAGTGTTGATTATATAAATGCAGATGAATAAATGGAAAAAAGAATGAAAATACTTATATTGCACCAATATTTTATTGCAGACTGCCAAGTTATGCCCGATTCCGAGAACGTCTTGAATATTTGTAGATGGCTTTCATGTACCAAAGGTCAATCCATAGGAGAAGTTCTAGATTCTGTGAACTAGTTCTGTTCGATCAAATGTCATTATTACCATATCCATGGATCAACACATAAATAAAGGAACGAAGGCAATGTTCCGAGTCCGAGGATAGGAGTACAGAACAAAATCTCATCAAGAACGGTAATGACGAAAGTCAGAAATCGACGGCAGCATTTAAATGACTTGTGACCCAATAAACTATAGGAAGAAGATGATACGAAGAGAAGAGACGGGGGATCTGGAAAACTGTCATCTTTCAGGGTGTGAATGCAGAGAACGCCACGACGGAGTTGTGTCCACCAAACCCGAAAGAGTTTGATATGGCTGCGAGAACAGCCAAGAACAAAATCCGATCAGAGAACTGTATCAGTGAATGAATTGTGTATAAAATCCCATTTTTTTCACAAGGGTATGAATTAGAGATGTTCACTTACCGACATTGACCTCGTGTTGCTTCTTCACGTTGGCGACCGTGTCGAAATCCACAGCCGGTTCCGGGTTCTGTAGTAACGAGTTTCCCATGTAAGAAAAGAAACAGGGGAAAAGTCATAACCTGTGGCAAATCCAAGACTCTAATACGTGTATGTCGGCCACTGAATAAATGTGAATCAACATTAGGAGCTCGCTACTGCAAACCAAAAGTCCCAAGCTCCAACCTTTACAAATCTAAAGTCTAACTAATTTGAGGTATCCTAAGTCTAAGCAAGATGGGTAATCAAAATTCATCCGCTACGCTGAATTTTCCGTGTAAAAGCTTTGATTTCCAAAGATACGAAAGTAAGGTAGGTAAAGGGAATGAGTACGTAAACGAAGGAAAAATATATTATACGTACAAATTGGTTGATGGAGGGATGCAACCATCCAGTGGTGATGGCCTTCACGGTGGCAATGGCTTCCAAACCACCAGCTGCACCAAGGCAGTGACCTATCATGGACTACACACACGGAATCCAACTCAGTTTTAGGGAATGCAACAGCAAAAAAAGAAAAATGATAAATCAGAGTATCAAGAATCTCTAGAGTTGGAATGAACCTTGGTGGCATTGATTTTGATCTCTGAAGTGTTCTTGAACACTTTCTTAATTGCATTGATCTCAGCAAGATCACCCGCCAGAGTGGATGTTGCGTGTGCATTAATGTAATTCACCTAGAAATTCACGAAAATCATAACTCAAGAATATTCAAATGTGGGTCTAAATATATAATACTAAAAAAAATCATTCTTCTCCTGTTACGAACAGCAAAAAACTCGGTTAGCCTGAAAAAAAAAACGATTTTTTTACCTCCTCGGGTGATACACCAGCATCTTCAAGGCATCTCTCGATGCAAGAAGAGACACCAAGCCCATCAGACCTTGGATCGGTCATATGGTAAGCATCACAATTAATAGCCCCTCCGAGGTATTCTGCTATAATAGGAGCACCTCGTTTCAATGCATGTTCCAAGCTCTCCATCACCTATGGGAAAGGAAAACAAAATCTTGAGGAAACGTCATATGACATCTATACACTGCCATACTTGATTCATTTATCCAATTACACAGAGCAGGCATGCAAGTATCCAACAAGGCAGCTTCAAGTACTCATCCACCTTTTGTGGTAGCGGACTCTTCCATCCCAACAGAGCCATCCAACAATCTTAATTTCATTCCCATCTATCTCTGGGTTTAGACCAATAGATAGAATTCCATTATAATTTGTAATAAATTTAACCTGTTATTCTTGGCCTTACTCAGCACCATCAGAACTCTTAGTACATGCATTCATGATACAAGTACATGAACAACAAACAGAAATGTATGTATGTGCATTTGTACATTCATCATGAGAATATGAAGAGATCTGAAACTAACCAGTACACCGGCTCCTTCACCCATGACGAACCCATCTCTGTCCTTGTCCCATGGCCTTGAAGCAGTTTTAGGGTCATCGTTTCTCTGGGACAGAGCCCTGCAAGCAACAAAGCCTCCCAACCCAATAGGAATAATGGCGGCCTCAGTTCCACCAGCGAGCATCATATCAGCCTCGCCCCGACGGATGTGATTCGCAGCCGCATAAAAGCAGTAATTTGAAGTGGCACAAGCAGTTGAGATGGAATAGTTCGGACCCATAAGACCAAGATCAATTGCCAGTAAGGCAGAACCCATGTTTGTTATGGCATAAGGAATGAAGAAAGGAGTTATTCTCCTGTGACCTTTCTCTATCAGAGCCTGAACACCGTCTGAAAAGACGGTCAGACCACCCATACCAGTTCCAACTAGTACTCCGGCTCGTATCTTATCAATCTGCAAGGAATTCAAAATTGAGAAGAGCTAAGAGATCAGATGTCGAAAGCGCCTTCTTAGAATTCAAAGAAGAGAGAGAAGAAGATAAAAGAAGAATCTCCTTGAACCATGGCATAAATTAACTCCTACTCTTCGTCGTCACTGGTGTACATTGTACACTAACTAATCTATTTCAATCACATACACATCTAAGCCACTTCAAAGCTAAAGCCCGACATGACAGGAGAAAATGCTAAAATTGTTCAAAATCGAACACTAACAATTGAAACATCCCAAGGTCCTCGTGAAAATTGGCAACGGCATATATCGCATCCAAGTTCACCAAAATTGCAAGATAGATTCTCATACAATTCATAATTTCACAATGTAGGAGCCAAATGAATCATAAAAAGAAACAAAACCCACCAAAAAAGTTCTTAACTTTAAAATGATAACGCAACTAGCTACTCATAACTCGCGAACTTTCCACTATTTGATTGAATCAGCTGAAGGACCAAAACGCAGGAGTGTTGCACTTGCACCTTGCTATTATCGAAATTCATAAATAATGAATGTACCATCCAACGATTGAACCATTGAAAAAAAGGGCAAAATCAGAAATTTAAACCAAAATGCACCTTGTTAAGCTTGTCACCCCCAAGATCCGCACTCTCAAGAGCCTTCTTCCCGGCGACAATGCAATACTTCAAGCAATCGTCTTGCCGGCGGTCGTTCTTCCCATCGATATACCCTTCCGAGCTAAACCCACGGATCTGGCCACCGAACCGGGTCGGGAACTTGGACGCATCAAATCTGTCGATGTTGCTGATTCCGCTCTCACCGGCCAACAATTTCTCGTAGTAAGCGTCCACATCATTTCCGAACACCGACACGAGACCCGTACCCGTGATTACGACCCGTTTATTCGGGTCGGTCTCGCGTTTCGGCGCCGAAACGGCGGCGGACGCGGCGATGAAATGCTGTTTCCTTGTGGGTCTCGCATTGGCAATCTGATGGGACTGTCGATTGGAGTGTTTCCGAAGGGGATTCGGCGGCGAGGCGCGAAGAGAGGGCGATTGCAGAACTTGCATGGCGAATTCAGGAACTGAGGGGGGGGGGAGAGAGAGAGAGAGAGCGACAATCACGATGTTGTGGAGTAGTGTGATTTGCGTTGTGAGTTCAGATTTCAGGAGAGCCCCAAAAATACTCAGAAAAGAAAACTAAATTTACCTAAAAGTCCCTATATTTTATAATTATGAACTATTTAGCCTCGTTGTCCTATTTCCTACTTGAACTACCCAGATTTAACTTTCAAACATGTTTTTTTATTTATTTTATAGAGCAATAAATCATGTTGACAAATTCTACACAATCTCTTCAATCGGAGGAACAGAAAATGAAGGCCATCCATCATTCCGCATTGACCAAATTTAATAGCAGTTGCTGCCTCGGCATTTTACACTTTCCTTTTTTTTTTTTGAAGCAACACACAAATATAAAAAGCTCATTTAGTACAATATCAATATCACAAAATTATAAACAACTGATTTTTTTTCCAATATATTTGTTAAGTTATTATCAAAATATGTAAATCTTCTAAAAATATATTATCATTTTTAAAGTTTCATGGAAATTAAATTTACCGAGAGGTATTTTTTGTACACTACCAACATCGGTTTTTTTTTTGTAAATTTTTCCAACTAAAGTTTTTTATACATTATAAGCATCATAAAATTATTGATTTGAAGCATCTAAAAAGTTTTTTATTGTCTTCATTGGCAATATTTATAATTAATGTCTGTTAAATGTCCATATATTCGTAGAAAACTTCCCCAAAAAATCTTTATTAACACAATGTGATATATATATATATATAATATGTATAACTATATAATAATTTTTCATTTTTTAAAGAATAATACTTCATATTCATATAGTTAGATATTTTTGTAAAATATTAAACTATTGCGTGTATATATATATATATATAAGCGCGTGAAAACTTATATATAAAGAAATTTTATTATGTTATTGAATAGATATATATTAAAATATTTCATTTTATATAATCAAGCGCATTAAAAAATAGATATAATCACTTGTTTGTGTGTATAGATTAGTATTTTTTTTAATTAGTTATGGTTATATTTTACCTAAAAGGGTCGACATATCAAACTTTCTAAATAAATATTACTTTTATTAAATTTAAATTTATTTATGTTTATTTATTCACTTACTAATATGTTTACATCTTATCTACTTGAATAAATTACATATTCATGACGCCAATTTTCCAAAAAGTGGAGAATAAAAATAGATCTAAAATTGTATAGATTCCCGTGAAAAGTTACGTGAAAGATGTATATCAAATATAGTGTCGCATTCGCATATGAATACGAGTAAGTTCACTCGAGAACGTTACATAATTCATGCGTTTTATAAATATTTATAAATTTATAGATCACACGATTTATATATTTATTTACACGAGTTAGAATATATAAGAAAAAAATAATAGTATAATGTTACAAGAAAAAACAATATCAAATATTGGCGTAGCTGGTTCAGTATTTTTATTTTTTAATCGGAGATCAAGGGTTCGAACCCTGTTTTTTGGGAATAGAGTAATCTTTGACACCAAATTTTTATAGTTTCGTGCGGTGGTCCAAAAACGAAAGAAAAATAATCTGAATGTGAAAAGTTTAAAGGTGTCGTCGGTTAATAATTAAACGCCATTAAAGAAAATCCGTGAACTATCCAAAAAAACCGCAATAATAAGAAGGAAATACATAACAAATTCCATTATAACAGATTCTTTATTCTCAAATTCAAAACTAGTACGGTATTTGGAATTTTTCTGAGCATTGATCATATGACAATTAATATTTCTTCTTCTTGTTCTTGTTTTTGCTCTTCTTCCTGGGCTTAGAACCCTCTGGCTTGTTCGGAGTCTTATCTTGCGAGAGCATCGTCAGCCTCGACGAAGCTTCCATTTCCAGAGCTCTGCCGTACACCATCTGTCGAAGAGCTTCAAGTTTGCTCTTGAACTCGTACAGTTCCCCCAAATTCATGTCATTCACGTCCTTAATGTTGTTCCTTTCACGCGTCTCCTTCAATTTCTCCTTCAAAAACTGCGACAAACCATAGGAAATATATCAACACATATATATACACACACACAAACTCTTGTGAAATTATATATATACTTCTCCGCGGAATTTCTCGATCTGCAACTCGTCCTCGAGGCGGCGGAGGTAAGCTTGAGAGTTTTGAAGGCGAGCATGCTGAGAGGAATCGCCATAAGAGTAGGGTTTTCCTTCCGGGGAGAAAACCATCGTACGGCCACGTCACTTGCTCCTTGTTACAACAAGAGGGTTTAGGTTTCTGCTGTTGTGTGTTGTGTGGTCTGATTTCCTCAATTTATAGATGTTTTTTTTATAGAGAAAATGGGGTTAAAGTCTATTGAATTGTGTCTATCTAGAAAGATTTCCATCTTCCATAATTGGCTTTAATTATTCCTCATTTTATAATTTTAAAAAATATAATATCTTTTTATTAAAATTTATTAAATCATAAAAATTTTGAAACCGCCATTAAAACCTATATAAAAAAAAGCACTTGTGGAAGAGTTGATGTTTTTAGGAAGAGTTTGGTTAAGGATTGGAATCCAATAAATACAAACAAATTTAGATATTTATTCATCTTTGAGCTGAAAGTAGAAATTTTATCTCGTATTTACATTTATATTATTAAATTTTAGAGATATACTCATATATATATGTATGCATGTATTTATGGGGTATTTTTTTTAACACATTAATGAGGTTTTAGTTTATTCTTGGTCCACCTTCCTTATTTTGCAAAGTGTTTATTGTTTTTCCTTATTAGTCTAAACAATATCATATTTATTTTCAAATCTAATTATTTTACCATATAATGAAATTAAATTTTAATAGGATTTTTTTTAAAAGCTAAAATTTATTGAAATACATATGGTAAAAAATATGGCGATTTTTAATTTCTTATTCATTACCACTTAGATTTTACATTATTGCATGCAATTTAGTATTTACAGTTTCGGCCTTCGACCGGTTCTTGTGGCCACCGCACTTAACCTCAGTCTTGAAATGGGCTTTATACATTGAAATCTCTCGCTTTTGGGCCTATTTATTTTGGGTCGATCTCTGGTTATTATGTGTAATAATTACGAAAAAAAATAACATATTAAAAAAGAAATAAGTTTAATTACAGATCCATCTGACAAATATTGTAGTAACAAGAGCCAAAAATATCATGAAATTATATTATTCTATTACTAATATTATCATATTGCAACTAGTTGATATTATTATAGAGTAAAATGGGGCTAGTGTGCAAAAAAAAACTTTGTGAAATATATATATTTTTTTCAAAACCTTTACATTCGATATGATAAATTATCCAAAATATCCCTAGTCTTAATATTTATTATCCAAAATATAATAATCTCTTTAAAAAAAGGGAAAAGAATATGTTCTTTACGTCCATCACATATCTTTGCGGCTTCTCACATTTACTTCTCTCCTCTCATATTTATTTTCATTTATAACATAAATTTATTTCTTTTAATCGAATTATTGCCAAAACATTTATTTTAGAAAGATAAGAAAAATTAGTTTTATAGAAGATTTAGTATTAAATATATTTATTTTCATAAATACATATAATGTCGCATGTTTAAACATTTTATTACAAATCATGATAAATTGATATAACTGATTATATAATGCTCCAAATTTGATATGAAATCTGCCAAGCAGCAAAAGTCAAAACTGCCAATAACAAAAGTCAAACCTACAAATCTCTCTAATAGCAAAATTTGCGAACATGTAAACCTGCTAACCCATCAAACCTGCAAATCTCCAAACCTACAAAATCAATATTGATCTTAACCATTTAAATTAATTTATATAAAGTTAATATTAAATTTATGTGTAAAGCTAAGCTAATATAATCATTTTTATATCAATAAATCGAGTTAGTAATTGAAAAAAAAAATGAAGTTTTTATAAGACGAGTAATATCATCAATTATCCAACTCCAAATTCATCAAGGCAATTTTCAGAGACCTCATAATTACTTTTATTAGTTAAAGATTTGTCTGGTGCAATTTTATTTCATCATTCAGGATTCTGCATGTGATCTCACTATTTCTTATTAACCCCTTTTAATCGTTGGCTAATCATTAATTAGCGACTCCTCATTTATCTTGTTCCAAACAATAAAAGTCAAAGCTACCAACCAGCAAAACTTTCAACATGTCAACGTTTTATATGAGGAGAGTAACCACAAAAGCAGATGTGTTCAGCTTTGGGGTAATAATTCTGGAGCTTCTGATGAAACGGAGGCCAACTGGAGTGATCGATGAACGAACACCACGACTGACTTTACGTCAGTTTGCCGAGAAATCACTTGCAGGTGGAACAGATGAGATAATGAAGGCTCTAGATCCAGATATTACCTTTTCTGTCATCCCTCCGAAATACGAGGAAGCCATTGAAGCTCTGTTTGTTCTGTACAAGTTCTAGACCTGAAGACCGACCCGAAATGAACGAGGTTCTTACTTATCTCATGAAGGTTAGGGGGAAATTGCCTGAAGATGATGATGAAGGGTTTAGCATCAGCTAGGGTTTAGGGTTCTGTGTTAGAACAAAACCATAGAAGCAGACCATAATTCAGGATTCTGTGTTGAAATAACATGAGCAGGTCTAGAACACCCTGTAGAGAGATTGGACTGATGAACAAGCAGTGTAAGCAGTGAAACGAATATATAACTCTCTATGTAACAGAAATGTGATTCGGTTTCGTATTTATGAACAGATAATATGTTAACTGTGTACAACAAGAATGACTCTAACCTTTTTGTCCAAGTTTTTACTCGTCTGTCTGATTGCAATGACTATCGACACTTTCTCTGTCTCTGGGGGAAGAACAAAGGTTTGGCTCTAATAGCTCAGGTGCGATTTGTTCCTGCTGCTCTTGCTCTGGCAACTGATCTCGCGTAAAGCTCCTCATACTGAGTAGCCGACGATGTCCAACTGAAATCTATGTTCATGACCTTCTCAATAAGTCGTTTCCAACCTTCTGCATTGTTCTTGTAATGATTAAACGCACGCTCCAGAGCATAATTCAACCCCTGTTTCGAAGAATTTTTTGTCAGATCACACGATCCAAGATGGACAATGACAACAGATTATTGCATCATAGATATACAGATTATTGCATCATAGATGTATATCAAGAAGCCAGAAGAAGTGAAAATGGTTTTCCATAAAGGGGGTCAAGAGGTATTTGATACATTATTTACAGTTCATGATTTATGTATGGGACAATACACAAAAGGGTCCATATAGATTCAGTTGAAATGTGATTAGGGCATTCAAATAGATTCAGTTGGATTGCAGAACATGGGCTATTTGCCGAAACAAAAACTAACGACGATAACTACTAGAATTGGTTGTTCAGAGAGAATTGAGATAATCACCTGCTCATCAGCAGTAGTAAACGTGAATCCATTCTGGAACTGCATCGGTATTGTATCATCATCAACATCAAAGACACTGAAATTGACGAACGAAAAAAAAAACCATTATGAGCCTTTTTTTTACAATCGGGGAGATGATCTTTCTGACCTTTGACATGTGAGAGATAATGCTTAGATAAATTATTGTTTGTTTTACCTGTCATTCAAGCCACCGGTCTTCCTGGCGATTGGTATGGTGCCATACCTCATGGCTATCATCTGCATGGAAAGAGAGCAAACAAAACACCCAGAGTTATGTGACTTCAGCTTATTACTGGTGTCAAGTAGAGAATTAAGCTTAGCGATGCATACCTGTGTAAGCCCGCAAGGCTCAAATATTGAAGGAATGATGAATATATCTGATGCTGCATAGATTGAATGAGAAAGAGATTCATCGTACTTCAGTATCAGGCGTACATGATCATGATTCTGAAACTGGTGCTCTATACCCTCAAATTCCCTCTGCAAAAAAATAAAAACGATGATATAGAAGATGAATATAAGAGGAGAGAGGCGAGGGGGAGAACCAAGAAGAGATTGAAGATGTACCTGAATATGAGGGACTGGGCTAGAACCAAGAAGGACGAACTGTCCACCCAACTCTACCGTTCGGTATATTGCATGTCTGATTAAATGCACTCCTTTCTGTGGGACCAATCTTGTAATGCAACCAACCTATTGAGACGATGAATTAAAATTTAACTGGTTAACTTTCTCAAGAATCGGTCACAATCCTCAAAAATGTGTGTGCATGCATCTAAGTTGTCCACGGTCCATATGAATGTGTATGGTGCAAATCGTTGACATCATCTTAACAGTAAACATCAATCAATCAGTTCAGCACTTCGGAATTGATTTACCAGAGGTCGTCTTCCAGTAGATGATGAAAGTCCCAGTTGCCGCCTAAGCGCATATTTATTTTCTTCTTTCCCTTGAAGATCATTAGCACTATACTGGGCCTTGAGGAAAGGATCAGTGGCAGGATTCCATGCATCTGTGTCAATGCCATTAAGAATTCCGATGAACTTTTTCGAGTAGAAATTGAGTGTTGAATGGAGTCCTCTTCCGCCCTGTAAGCTCATTAAGGGAATAGGTTTCACAATCACCCACAAGGCTTTTGAGTTTTGATAAATTTCAAAGTACTTATTGCATATGGCTTACGATAACCCTTTAATTCTAAAAGTCTCCAATGATTATAAATTCCGATAAAAAAAGTAGGGAAAGACGACATATAGTATCTCCTCAACCAACTAAAAGTTAATGAAAAGGATGAAAGACCAACAAAAATTATGTACCTCGGCTGTTCGAACTTCTTGAGCATAAGTAGGGGAAACGGTTGTCACAATGTTTGAGAAAACTATTGCTCCCTGGATAAGAAAGGAGGGAATAGAAAATGGGTAAAAGGAAAATGTCATATAATCCACTAATTATGTTGGTCATAGTAGAAATTCAAGTAATTATCAACCACCTTAACAGGATTGATCCTATCTTCGGAAGAATTATCCTGCATCCTGTCTGGTCTATTTAGTTGGCTGACATCAAGTCCACAAGATGCCAATTCTGAAGCAGGTGCATTTCCTTGGTACTCGAAATTATGGCATGTAAAGCATATTCTTGCAGAATTCAACCCCTTTGGAGCATATAGATCCCAGTAAAGCGGAGCCTAAACATCAAGGAGAGTTTCAAAACATATAAAAAACAAAAAAGATAACGTACAAGCTAAGAGAGAACATTAAGCTACTAAGATATATAAACCATACAACAAAAGCTGTTTGCCAGTCATGACAATGTATGATGTCAGGTTTCTTGCCGGCATGAAGAAGCAATTCAAGCGCAACACGACTAAAATACGAGAAGCGTTTAAAATCATCATGCTCCCCATAAAACTGTCCTCTCCAGAAGAATTTGTTTGGATGATGAGGCTCGATAAAATATACGGGCAAACCTGTAATAAAAATTCTGTATTTCACTGGAAACCAAAAGAGAATGCTTGTAAACAAAACCTCACAAGACTAACCTTCGACGGTGCCAACCCAGATTTTATTTTTATAAAGCTTCCCATCGAAATATGACTCCACAACACTATCTAGGGCCTGTGTGAATAATTCAGCAATCAACAAGAATGCCTAGATAAAGCTCTCTTCTCAAAATCAAAATCTTTATATAGCTTAACCTACCCTTAGGTCCCGAATACGATCATACTGCATGCAGTCATACTTGGGAAGAATAATCTCCACTAGATGTCCTCTTCGTTGCAATGACTTACCAAGACCCGTCACAACATCCGCCAAACCTCCCACCTGAAATGAAAATTACATAAAAGGGAAGGTAAAAAAATACACGCCAGAGGTAAACAACTAGACAAAGGCTAAGAAATACATATTATACTTTTCTCTTCTCGAGTTTCTATATTTTAATCCTGAATGTCCTGTTATATGCTTTTACATCAGAAAATCAAGATCAAAGCAAGCTTAGGGGGTTAGCTAAACACACCTTAGCTACTGGTGCCATCTCAGCTGCAATGTTAACAACATATAACCCTGGACTAAAATCAACATATATGAAGAGAACAAGTTAATTTTCAAAAAGATTTGCAAGCGAAAATAAGCATTTGAAAGGTGATACCTCGTCGGTGATGACACTAGCTTGAGGAACACAGAGATGGCTTCGGGTTCATTTTTATCTTTGCATGCGATATATGTATCATGAATTCTTCTGTCTCTCTTCCACACCATTTCTCTCAGTAAGTTTGCATCACTGCTTGCTATTTTCTTTTCAAACAGCCATCCATCAATGGCTAGTAGTAAACGGCTCCAAAAATCCCAGGGCATATCATTGACTGGCTCATCTATAGCTTTTTTCCTGCTTTCTTCCTTCAAGTTTTCAAGTGTTTCTTGGAATTCTTGTATAGATTCTTGGTACAGCTGAAAATATGAGAATATGTCTGCATCAGACTTTTCAAGACGCTCCTCAAGTAACTTTATCTTCTGTTGCATAAGCTCATTATGCTGTTGCATATTTTCTGATGATACTTTATAAAGACTGGCCTCTTTAAGGGATTCCTCGAGTTTATCAACCTTTTTCTTAAGCTCTTGATTTTGTTGCAAGACTATGACGGCTTGCTCTGCCTGTTTAGTGGCTCTATCTAACAACAGCTGCAGATTCTCTACCTTCATCCATAAATCCTTGCATTCGCCTTTAAGTGTAGAAAGCTTCGATACATCTTCTTGAGAAACTAATAATTTAGACCCCAACTCCTTTACAGAAGATTCCAGACCCGAGCACTCCTTTTCCAACATAACTACACGTTCATCTGTATCCTTAACTTTGTTGAGATGTGCCTTAAGTACCTCTATGTCGTTTTTCAAAGAAAGATTCTCTGTTCTCAATGAGTCTAGCTCTTCGCTAAGAAATTGAACATAACCATTGGTTCCTGGAGGGGAAACCATTTCATGACGGAGCTTCTCCAGTTGTTCTTCAAGAAGCTCCACACGTACTTTCTCCTGGGCAGCAACTCTAATCCTTTCATCAGTCTCGGCCAATTTCATTTCCAATATGTTGATCTCTCCTAGCAATGCCTCCTTCTCACTGAGAATCTTGTGAAGATCATCAAGGGCAGTGACACGTGCTTGGTCAAGGAGAAGAATATCTGGAGAAAATTTATAAGGAAGTGATTTATCTCTTCAAAAACAGAAAATACAAACAATTGACTGCATATGAAACATACTTTTTTCTGCATTTCTTATCATGGACATTAGTTCCTCAAGTTGATCACCGGAAAGCTGCTCGCCTCCACCTCTGTTTATGGCCTGGAAGCGTGAAGAGCGTATTCAAAGGCGGGTTTTAAGTATTAACAGTTATAAATTACTGTTCCAATAAAGTTAAGAACCAAAACAAACTCCAAACCAGAGCTTTCGAAACTTCAGGAACAGTTATACTGCTCAAGTCCTCCCGACCTCCATGTTCATCATCTATGGTGGCGTGAGTATGCTCCTCCTCTGCAGGTTCACTTCTAAGCTGACTTTCTTCGATGGTTTGTGTACTGTCTTTCTTTCCAGGGTATTCATCCACTTGCTTAGTTTGTGATGAGGCATTAATACCAACTTCCTTTTCAGCGTCTAACCTGTGGATTGGAACACTGTCTGCAGAATCATTTTCAGGTCCGGGTTCCTCATCACGGCTGCGCTGAAAATCCGAATTCACCGGGACTGATTCAGGGGTTCCTTTCTTGATTTCTTGTCTTTTACTGGAGCTGAAGGTATGCCAATAAATATCAAAGGGATTTCCAGCCGATGTTCGCAAAATAAATGGAAAACGGCTATATACAATGCAAACGAGAAATTCAGTATCCGGATGGCATGCTTTGGAACAACATCCAACGGGAAAGAATATCCCCTATTCGTATCAATTCATATTCATTGGCTAATTTCCCCTGGACAAGTTAAGATATTTTTCATACGACATCCCAGAGTCACCTGGCCTGGCAATCGAAATCTAAAATCAGTTAATTCAGACCAAATTCACAACTACAACCATTTGCCCAAATCAAAACCGAGAACATAGAAATCAAAACGCCAACTTTCAGAATTAAGAAAATCGAGACCAGAGAAAAAAACACAGACATGGAGGCCCGAGAACTCAAAATGCCCAGCCGAATAAGAATTCAAAGGTACGACAAACACATCACGTAAAGCATCTGAAAATGGAATCACGAGAATCAAAACGCAATGCTCTCGTCACCTGAAACAGGTTACCTTCTATAATTGGAAACACAATCCGAACAAACACGAATCAGAATACGAACACGGCAATGGACCCAATACTCACTCGAAACCACGTTGTCGCATCTTGCAAGAAGCGGGAAGCAATCGACGCGAAGGAACGAGGAAGAATCGGGGACTTCCTTGTTCCCTGTTGCAAGTAAGCCCCGTTAAACCATAGCTCAAGAAGCAGCTAGATAGCTTCGCCGCCATTGATGGACGAGAGAGGGGGGGGGGAGAGGGGGAGAGAGAGAATGGTCGCTTCAAATGAAGCGCTTCGAAACTCAAATATCCTCACTTTTTTGTTGGAACTGTGTAATATCTTCTTCAGGGGTTTAGTATCTTGAGACTGTAATTACATACGCGCAGGTGCACCACAAGACAAAGTAGCCGTCATTTGCGTGTGCCACGTGTATAATGACTTATCAAAATCGAACGGCTCTGAAAAATGTGGGATCCAAACGCGGGTTCACGCGCGTATGCCACGTGCAAGCTTTCGCGTCATTTACAGCCGAAGATAATGGCCATTTATGTATTCTTATTTAACGGAGATTTGTTTTGCGTTTTGAATTTTGCGTTTGGCGTTTTGCGTTTTGCGTTGTACTCCTGACTCCTGAGTCCTAACCGAATATGAACCGGAAGAATTGGTTTGCAATTTCAGATTTGATTTCCCGATTCGGTTATCGTGCTTGTTGATGTGTTTCGGCTCTCGCGGTAAAATAAAATCTCTTCTTCAGCCTTCGAAGGGGATGTTTTCTTTGCTGATGTAATCGATCTTCTGCTTCTTCTTCTTCTTCGATTGGATCATTTGTTGTTTTTCTGGTTTGGATCAATTTCAGCGTGAGATTGGTTACAGGTTGATTTGCAGTATTGGATTTTGGATTTCTTTGGGAAACAGACGGCTGCGTTCTTAACCTGTTAGTCTATTAAACAGGTTCCGAGTTTGATTTTAAAAATCGCTCTTTTTCGTAATATTAGATCTGAACTTGTTGTCTCATCGGAGTTTAGTCTCCATTTTGAGTCAAAGGGCCAAAATTCTGAACTTTAGATCCATCTTCTCTTGTTTTATGACAATTTGGGTAGATCTGAGTTGGATTCTGCGTTTCGAGTTTTGGGCAATGTAGAGGTTTCCCTTGGAGTTGTTCATATGTTGTCGGGTAGCCTCTTAATGAAAGCGCAGGGATATATGTTTTGTGTGTAGTAGTCTGTATTTTCCCTTAATTTCCTCTCTGATTATCTTAAACTGTTTCAATGATGTTTAAGCATTGGATTCATATTTTTTTTTTTAAACAATTTTGTTATGCAAATGTGTTTTGAACAGAGGAAGATAGCTGCTGTTTTTCCTCGAATATGGCTTCGATCGTTGTTAGCCTTGGTTCCATTGTCATGAGCTTGGCAATAGTTCTTATGGTTCGGATTGTGTATGTTATATACCAGTGTGGCAAACCCTTTCGTAGAGGAGCATCAAAGTCTTTTAGTACTCTCATTGTTCTAGGTTCTGGTAAGAAGAGAGATCTGTTTTTTTTTTCCACTGGAAGCAGTATTTTTTTTTCTGGGCACATAACAAAATTGGATATGGGTTCTATTCTGCAGGGGGGCACACAGCTGAGATGTTGAGTCTACTCTCTGTTTTGCAGAAAGATAGATTTAAGCCGAGGTTTTATATTACTGCAGCGACGGATAATATGAGTCTCCAGAAAGCTCGTGCTTTTGAAGATTCGGTAGCTGAGAAGGTATAGCTGAGAAGCTCATACTTTTCCTGATGCTAATTTATAGCTTATAGTTATTTGTAGTTAGTTTGTGTTTAGATTGCATGACTGATACTGTCCTCTTCAGCATTAAATTGGATAATTATTTAACAAAGAGATTATTGAATATGTTCTTGATCCTTGACATGGCTGTGACACTGCCTGGCGCGAAGGAAGGTTCTCCACAGTTCATGCAGATCTACCGGAGTAGAGAAGTTGGCCAGTCTTATGTGACTTCTGTTTGGACTACCCTTGTTGCTATGGTTCATGCTCTGTGGCTAATGATTGGAATCAGACCACGAGTGGTATTACTTCTATATCAATGTTTTCTGTGAAATTCTTGCATTAAGTTATTCTTAGTAAGATTTTTGAATCAGGTTATTTACTAGCTTAAAAACTGTCAGGTTCTATGCAATGGTCCCGGGACCTGTATTCCTCTGTGTGTAATCGCTTTCTTGTTCAAGGTTTGTGCATGCTGTCTCCTGAAATTTTTTATCTTGCAGCTCATTCCGTTAACTGCTTGGCTCAACCATGGTTACAGGTCTTTGGAATTAGATGGTCATCCATCTTTTATGTTGAGAGTGTAGCAAGGGTGAAAAAGCTCTCACTAAGTGGCCTCATTCTTTACAAACTGAGGGTGGCTGATCAATTCTTTGTTCAATGGCCACAACTTCAAAAGAAGTATCCTCGAGCTCATTACGTCGGATGCCTTATGTAAAATGATTGTCTCTCTATATTGGTACTCTTCTTACACCTAGATTTAGTTACAGTCATGTGAGATAACTAGAAACTCTTCTGCTTTGTTTCCAGGATATGCATTACATTTTCATAATAGAGGATTAGTTGCTACGGAAACAAGCTGTTAAATATTTAACTTTTGCAATTGAACTTCTCTGAAGAACAGTTGTTGATGATAATCCACTGAGCTTAAAATGAGCTTTCTGTAATCTTCTTCAAGTCTAAACCAGAAAAAATATAGTATATATTAAAGGTAAAACCACTCCCTATTACATCGATGCAAACTATTCTTGACTGGGACTTCATTCTGAGTTGCATCATGAATAATGTATTGTCTATTCTTCATTGTACGATAGATTCAGGCTGATGAGAAAACTAGGTTACTCGATGAGTCTATGTACTCGTGAAAGTAGGACATCATCTGTGTGGACACATATCGGCCTATCTCGACTGCTCGTCCATCTCTTCTGGTATTGATGGGTTTGAGGACTCCATTATGGGGGTTCCATGCATGTTCTTCATTTTGTTCTCATCAAGATAGTGTTGGTATGCATAGGAAGTGAAACCCCAAATAGCTAAGACCATGGAAATCACCTTTAACCCATTCATTTTGTCATGGAAAATGATCACAGCCAAGATAGGAACCACAGGCAGACCCAGAACACTTATCGCGTTTGAGAACAAAGAGGAAAGCTCAAAGATCAGTCCTGTACCACCGATAGAGAATACCTGCCAAGAGACAGCAGTCCAGACCAGGTTCATGATGTAGGATACCTTCCCAAGTTTGTATCTTTGCATCTCATGGTTTAAACTTCTCCACTCGCCACTAGCGAAAAGCCCTACCATGCTAACGAAACTAGCAACTAGCCCCAAGTAGATTATCATGTCCATGACTACTGAGAAAGTTTGCCTCTTTAGGACTTTGCAGAAAGCTAGCTGTTGAAGGGATAAGACAAGACCATATCCAGCAGAAGCACCAACTGTGCATATGAACCCTATGGCATACTTTCCTTTCGAAACTTTTGCAGAATTCTTTTCCTCATCGTTGAAAGCGAGGAGGGTGGAGGAGATAGTGAGGAGAAAAAGGGCATTCAAGATGAAAGGAGTGAGTTTCAGTGAGTTGAGGAAGTAAGAAAAGAAAGCATTGAAAGCTAGCTGGGATGCACATATAAGGGAATAAGTAGACACTGGTAGGTAAAGCAACCCGATAGAGTACAAGTAGCAGTCAGCTCCTACAATGAGTCCTAGCACGACATAAACTGATCCAACACTCACAGGTGAAGCTGGTCTGAAATTTCCCAAAGTTGTGGTCACATCTTCTTTGACAGGTGACAGGAAGTAATAAGGAAGCAGGATAGGGAAACCTACAAGCTGAACAAGTGTTGCCAGCCATTTGCTCTTTCCTCCATTGTCATAGTACATCCTGCCCAAGATTGTGGCAACTGTTTGGCCAGACAGGACAAAGAACGTGTAGCTACCAATCCGGAGCCACTTTCTGAAACTCCTTGACTTAGGTACTGATGAATTCCTGTCTTCCTGCTCTGTTGGATTTGGTTCTTTTTCCTGTTGAACTGGCAAAGTAAGAGGGAAAATGCAAAAACCCAGTTTAATACTTACACTAGTTGTGAATGATCTATAAGATATATCATTCCATCATTTTCCATGAACTGATTTATGATGGCTTACCAATGACTTGGAGTTCTTGATCCCCTCTCATGGTGAATCTGAAGCAACTTCTTGGGAGATGGATTAGGAGGAGGGAAGGGAAAGATAGAGAGGGAGAGTTCAAGACTGCTTATATAGAAACGTTAGGCAGCTTACATCCAATTCTTTTCTTTCTTTCTTTTTTGGGTTTTCTATCACATGGTTTGCTGCCCTGCCCTTTGGTATGTGTGAAGATACATCTATATACGCAGGGATTAGATATTGGTCACCGTCTATGCTTTCATTGATCTTGGCCCACGTTCAGTAAATTTCACCTATATCCCCATCTGTTGAGGTGAACTAAATGTTGATCTTGTCTTGTAGCAACTGCAATCTACCTTAGTTTTTGACCAAGAATTGTCATCTCTCTCTCTCTCTCTCTCTCTCTCTCTCTCTCAAGAAGAGGAGTGATGCATTTGGTAATACATATGTCCGTGGTCGACGTATACACATGTATGATCTCTCGAGGAGCCCACGTTTGAATCCAGTGACATAGAAAGAAGATGATTATCTTAGAATGAAATTTCTTCCTTCCTTTTTGTTTTTCTTTGAAACCCAACTTGAAGATGACGTGACCTTTGAAACACACTTTACTTGGATCTACTTGACGTCATGTGTGACATAAAATAGGAGCCCCAAGTCATGATTTTTTCTTCTTCTTATTATTATTACATCATCGTACGTTTTCTTTTTATGTAACATGAAAAGGTGATCCCACGGGGTTGTGAAATTTTGATCATGCACATTAGAAAACGAATTTTCTTCTGTTTCATAGGAATATTGTGCAAGTAGAATTCATCCATGACCATAATTCAACTAGATCCATCATTTATCGTCATAAAAACTGCAGAACAAAGTGAATCGACTGGTGCATTATAGCTGTGGAAATTAAATCTCAGGGTAGTTTGGGTATTATTATTGTATGCACGTAGGATCGGCACCTTTAATTATAATTTATAAAGCTAATGCGTTAGAAAACATTGCATAGACATGGAGGATCAACACCTTAATTGTAAAGTTAATGCATAATGAATGCGTTAGAAAACATTACATAGACATGGAAGATCGTCGCCTTAATTATAAAGTTAATGCATTACAAAACATTACATAGACAATGGAAGAACAGCAACTTAATTATAAAGTTACGTTGTATTCCCTATTCAACAAAGACGGACCCATCACGGATCTTTGGATTGTACGGATGATCATTACAACACGTGATAAAATACCCATGCAGTTAAATGCCTAAAAAAGGAAAACGAATATATATATAATCCTCTCAAGATCATCGACCCACTAGCTAAAATATCAACATGCTAAAGAGAACAAAACCAAAAAAGCTATTAGTGTGTGTATATATAACATATAATTATAAGTTATGTATATACGTAAGTAAGTCTCGTCAAGGCTCGTGCTTGAAGAAAAGAGAGGGGAGAATCTCCTTCAAAAGCCCATAATCACTGCCTTGTGAAAAACCCGAGTGCTGTTGAGAACTAGGGTTCACGTTCACACTGTCATCATCGCCACCACCACCACCGCTTTGACTTTGACCATATCCATGCGTCAGCGCTGCCGCACCTCCGCCGTGGACGAGACCTTCCGCCGTCCTCCTCATCAAGAAATCATGGGCTAAGGTTCTTGGATCGGCGGAGGTGCCGGAGAACATTCCGGCGGCGGAGCTTCCCCTGAGATTGGTCGGGATCGGGTGGTTATGTTGGCCCTCGTAGGTTGTAATAACCACCGTTGGATCTTGGTACGATCTCTCCACGCGTTTCTTGACGTTGCACCTCTGCGTCGTGCATCTGTAGTAACTCCTGTTAACGAGTTTTTTTTTTTTGGTGTTATAGTGGTTATGCATGCGAACCAATATTGTGCATATACTAATACGTAATATATAGAGATAAATAATATCATCGTGTGTATATATATACATATATATGTGTGTGCGTGTGCGTGTGTGTGTGTATATACCTGGGATAAGGGCTGTTCTTGACGGCTTTTTGGCCGTATTTTCTCCATCTATAACCATCTTCGAGATGTTCGACTTCGCTCTTAGTCATAAACGCTACTCGAGGCTCTTTTCGCTTCGTCTCCTCGCTCTTCTTCGCTTTAACTCTGAATGTATAAATATAAAACAAGAGATTCCGTATATATATATTAATTAAAGACCGAAGAAGATTATCATGATCAAATTAATTGATTTTAAAAAAAAAAATATAGAGTACAAGAAAATGGACAAATCTTTGGCTGCTGCGCATTGATCACGTGATTAGCGAGCAAAACCTCATTATTCACAGACAGCTCGATCGGTTTGGACCCATCAAGATTTTCTTGTCCATTCATAGCGAACTATAAGCCTATATATATATAGTAGCTATATATATATATATATGGAGTTCCCAAGAACATGTTTCGGAGAAATATAAACTTTGTTATTTCTTGAACCAGTGAACTGATCAGCCAAGAATCCTCCAAGAAAACATTTCAAGATATGATTCACTTATTAGATCTTGCATTTCAACTTCAACTCCGCATTATCTTAATTTTCTCTAATTATGAGCTGAATGAATTAAGCTGAAAATTCAAGAACTTACGCTTTCTTAGAGCATTCTCCTCCACAATCTTCTTCATCACCTCCTCCTCCACCGGCCATCGCCTCCCTTTTCCTGCGGATTCTGCAGGATTCGTCGGGATGATCGGCTTCATTCGAGGAATTACAAGAGACAGAAACCCTAATACTCTCAGTAGCTGCGCCAATATTACCACCCTCGTCATGTCGATATTGTTTAACATCGTTGTCCTCTTGATAGATTGAAGAGAAAACCTCGGGAGAAGACGGGAACAGACCGAAAGCCTTCTCGAGCGACTCGTAGTCCGCCGATGAACTGTGGAGACAATCATTGAAGCTTGTTGGTATAAAGTTTCCATAAGCCGACGGCCCTTGAACAGAATCATGGGGATTGATGATCTTGTGGTCGTGCTTGTGATCATCCTCGTACAGGTACGATGAAGCATACAGGTAGTTGTACATATCTTTTGTTTCATTAGACATGACAACTAATAGAAGAAGAAGAAGAAGATGAAGTTTTTAGATTGGTTTAGGTTTCTGGGTCTAATTTGCGAACTATTGGGTCAGCATTTGTCCATACTTGTGCCTTTTGAAACTCAAACGAGAGAGAGAGAGAGAGAGAGAGAGAGAGAGAGAGAGAGAGAGAGAGAGAGAGAGACTAAATTGGTTTGGAGGATCAAACCAAAACAAATATAGACATATACATGTAGCAATCTCGTTTTGGATGTGAACTGAAAACTATATATGACGACAAATCTTGGAACAGGAATTTTCCAACATGCCCTTTTTCGGTACAGAAGAACGCTGGAGGGTTCTCCAATTAAAAAAAAAGTTGACAGCGAATAATTTTTAAAAAATAATGTTAACATGAAAAATGGGCACATAAATCTTGTATACAAATTTAGTGTCGTCAAAAAAAGACAGTGGATAAAATAGAGAGCAAAAGCGTTATAATTACCCTTTGTAATAATTTCTTCGTGGCTCTATATGGCCTTAATTAGGCTTTGAATGAGATTTTTTTTCTTTCAATAATTTGTGTAAATTAAGGATAAGTCCACAATATCCCCCAATTGGGAGAGTGCAATCAGTGGCTTCTAATGAGGAAACATTCTAAACAATCTGCGTTTGTTGGTGCTTAAACGCCTAATTGTTTTTTTAAATGAAATTAATGCATATAGTAATATTTAATTCAGTGGACCGTTTCATCGTTGATTGAAAAAAGCCGTACACTTTATGTTTCTAGATTGTGAGGGAAGGCTTACGTAATTGACGGAGTCATGCGAAGCCTAATCGCTTAACTCTGACCGGCAACCGGCAAACACTCAGTCTTCCGGTCACTTTTTGGCGCAAGAGGGAGGGGAAGAGACAGTCAAACGTTTGGAGGGGCGAAAAAGATAAAAAGGCGTTTTTGGGAGTATTAGGCTGCCACGTGTAATCACCGGCACCGGCATTTGACCGTAGCCAGACGCATCACCCGGCACGTGCGAGACCTCCCTCCATCCATATGTCCTTTTAATTAGTTTCTTATGATTAAATCATTATTAAAATTTCTGAATATTTTTTAATCATGATCTTGTCTATATTATTTTGTAAAAAAAATGTTCCTATTTTAATACATCAATGGATGGTAATATCTATTTCTAATGTTTTACTTTTATAAATTGGTCAAAAGTATATATTTTAATAGGACCGAACTATAGTTATTTTCACGGAATGAAGCGTTATGCTGACGGATACATAAAGTCATGACATTTTGTCAAACTCTTTTTCACACTAAGCTTCTCAAACCATGGCATTTAAATTATGTAATCGCTTAATACATAGATATACTCATTTTTTATGTAAATTTTTTTTTATAGTATTGTAACAATCTGGAGTGACCCAATAAAAACCGCACAACGGGATTTTTTTTATATAAAATAAAAATAATTAGAATAATGATACAAACAGCTAATTGTGAAAAGGTGGGAATATGAATAGATATAAAAAGCCTAACCGACAAGATAAATCAGAAGGGAGCCCGTTCCCTCAACTTTCCATATGGTCAAAGTAAAACATTCAATAAAAATCAAAATACAAAAAAAAAATCATGACAGAGAAAGGACAAAAAAAAAGGAGAAGGAAAGTTTTCTTAAAAACTAAAAACAATGTAATTACTGTCACTTGGAATCATTAAAAGTTACAAAATCAAAATTCTCTACATATATATAAAGAGAGATCCTTAGCTACAAATGTGTATAAGTTGAATTGTATGACCCACTTGTGGGACATGTACCTAACTTTCCAAATATAGTTTTCTTGATGAGGAGGAAGCTTTTTCTAAAGTTTACCATTAATACACATTTGTATTGATACCCCCAATTATTATATTTTAGTATAAAATCATAAAAAATACATACATGTAAATTATAATACGTGTAATAATCTATATAATCCGGTAACCACTAAATCTATATAATCCGGTAACCACTAAATCTATATAATCCGGTAACCACTAAATCTATATAAAAAATTATTAACCTACTTTATTTACTACTGTAGTTTTATCTTTGGCTAATATTTTGAGTAAAATTATTAACCTACTTTATTTACTACTGTAGTTTTATCTTTGGCTAATTTTATCTTTATAGTAATAATGCCTTTCTTACAATAGTAAAGTAGAGTTGAAGTAAAGATACTGTCTGTCAAAGGAACCAAACACTAGTGAGTTATGTGTTTCCTACAGTTAAAAGCATAAGCTGAAGAAAAACAAGTCGTGGAGGTTAGTGAGCAAAGCCAACTGAAGAAAGATCTCATCCTCCAAGAGAAGACCTAACTTGAAACACACGTAAATGGAAGTTTTCGACCTTTGAGATCAGGAAAAGGGCGAAAAGAAAAACGGAAATGGAAACAAAGAGGAGGAAAGCCGAGCAGGGTTCGATCATCTCGATCAGTAGCTGTTCTGCCATAGTTGCTGAGCCTGTTTAGAAGCATGGGTTTGTGCCACAGAAGTGTCTCTAGGGTTTTGATGGTGATGGTTATGCTCCATTGACATGCCTGCCTGTGAATAGTAAGGGCTCATATACCCGAAATGCTGCTGCGATGGCTGCTGTCTGAATCCCCCCGGCGGCTGCTGGTTCTGACCAGGAAAGCTGTAATATGTGCTTCCCGGTACTACCGACACCACACGTGAGTTCTGTCCTTGAAGCCATGCTTGCGAACTTTCGTTCTGAGATCGATCAAGAAAAAGTATCGGTTTTTAAGGTTTTGAGTCCTTGAGAGATGGTTCTTGGCTTGTATTTGCAATGCCCAGAAGGAACAAAAAATATATCAAGAGTTGTGTTCTTGGTTTTACCTGCTGAATCGATGCAAAGTGATTGCTGTCCTTGAACTGTGAGCTTAAGACATCATTATTGTCATAACCCATCGTGGTATTTCCGGTGCTAGATTGGTTCAAGGGGAAGTTACCTCCCGGGACGTTACTTGAGGCGCCAAACCCGTAAGCCGAGGGAACAGCTGCTGACTGAGGAAGATTGCTGCTTTTGTACTGTGGAAGCATTGCGGCTAGAGACTGAGGGTACGTTTGCTGAAAACCCGAGGGCATGTAGGGGTAACTCTGAGGCAAGAAAGGGTAACTGATCATATTCGTGTAATGTCCCAAAGGCAGCGTAGGCTGAGAGTAAGGATGCATGGCGAGGTGTTGAGCCAGAGCCGCTGGTCCCGGGCCAGTATTTGCGCCAGTCGTGGATATATTTGCAGCTCTTAGTGCCTGTGAATTCATGGGTAAGAATGATCAGTACGAGTTCGCATCAACAAAAGGGGTTTTCATGAAAGAAAAAAAAAGAGTACATGAAAGGAATTACCTCTGCCATAGAAATGGCTGGGCCAGGAAGGGG
>NW_010965372.1:7229735-7253909 GCF_000463585.1 Tarenaya hassleriana | reverse complement strand
TAGGGAAAGGCGAGTAGCGAGGATCCGATTCCCTCACGTCCCGAATGGTTGATGTCAACAAAGGGGAATTCGTATACGCTTGCTGCTGGGATAAACGAAAAAAAAAGACGGCAGAGAATCTGTAAGAGGACAAAGATTCATGCAAACTGCAAGTGATAAGTATATTCTAACAACCTTTGCGTGAGATGAACAGGTATTAGGGTTCGTTTAAATACAAGATTATATGTCTGGATGTCAAGGAACAAAAGCAGAAGTCATTAGCCATTACCATCGTGTCAGGGAAGGCATCGAGATTCTGCATCTGAGGACCTGTCTCTGGTGGAGCCAAGGCAGGATTCAACTGCTGATTATTGTCAAAAGCATAATCTGTAGCAGATGAATAATGGAACTCATTTCCATGAGCAGGTTCGGCAATTTCTTGTTTCAATTGCTCTGTCTCGGAGTCCGTGGCAGAATCGTAATTCCTAGCACTTGAATCAATATGATAAGCCAAGTTTCCATCAGCAGAGTTCCCGAGCCTTTCATTATCTCCATAGAATTCAGAATCTCTGTGAAATGTTTTGAGATAATTGAGATTGCTATCGATGGGGAAAAGCTAGAGAGCAATCAGGCAAAACCTTGGATGGCATACCTCGTGTCCGGGTGTCTAATTGATGAATCATCAACTCCCTCAGGTATTTCCTGTAAGTTATCGTTCAAGGAGACTGATGGAAAAACACTAGGTAAGCCAGACCCCATCTCAGAACCAAAGCTTCCAAACATCAAATGCAAGCAATCAGAGGTATGCACTTGGAGGTGATTGGGAATTATCACACCAGGCCTATCCTCTTTCGACAATTCTTCCCGGTCATCATTCTCTATCGATAGTTGCTGAAAAGTTGTGGCAACATCTTCAGCTGCAATTGAGGAAAGCAGAAGAAGCAAGACTTGGTAAAGATATAAAAAACAGATGGAAGTTTTCATAAGATGGAAAACTGGCAGAGCAAGGAAAACTCAAAGAGGGAATATCTCACCTCGGTTATGCTCAAAAAGTTGCCCGTGTGTTTCGTATGCCTCAACCGTCTCGTTGTTGTTGTTGTTATTGTCATTATCATGGTCATACAATGACGAACCTTTAGAATCATCATCATGAAAGTTTCTACTGGATACTGAAGAAGGCCGAACCCGGTTTGCAACAGGAGATTCAACTGGAAGATTCTCTGTTACAGGGTCCTCATCCAACTGGGACTTCAAATGGTTGTCTGCTCTAACCGTGGAATCACTAACCATGGGTACTTTAAAGACCGAGGAAGAATAAGCAGCATCCGGCTTCTCAATTGAGGGCCATTCATCCATGACGGGAGCTTTGCTTTCAGGCTCTTTGGATGAAGTTATAAGATCTGAAGACCGAGGCGTAACAATATTCTGATGGAGAGGCCTGCCCATCTTCACAATATCAGCCATAGTCCGCTGACCCGGAACAGCGAACCAAACAGGTTGAAGACCAGAAGATGCCTGAGAGGATGAGCGAACTGCATCACAAGTGCCCACTGGTAAGCTCGTATTTTCAGTACCTTTAGGATCACTGCAAAGCAAGTGGATAGCAAGAAATGTTAATGGTGAAGGTTAGAAGCATAAATCATGGGTTAAATATGGCACAATAACAACCACTGGAAAATCTCAAATGAATAGCTTTATCTTCATAAAGCTGCAATTATACAAGTCTCTGTTGTGATGTTTTGCACTGAAAAATCATCGAGCGCATGTAAACTTTTTCTAATCACATCCTTGTCCTAACTTGGAAACAATATTTGACATGGGACAGCACAAAAAAAGGCAAGAGAAAGAAAGACAAAGGATAATCGATGGAGAGAAAGAACCTGTTGGATAGAGGTTGGCGGCCAATAACACTGGAGGTAGAAGATGAGCCAGCCACATGATTATTTGTTCCATTTTCCCTTTTGTTCGGAGGTTTTCCTTGCACTTGCACACTACCCGACTCTGAACCAAATCCAAAAAAAAAATATGTTTAGATACGCAAAAGGTTATAAAACAACCAGCAGAGGACAAGTCTCTCGCCAAATACATAAACGCTTTATATACATTTCACTACCATTTGAGATAAACTTTTGTCCACCACCTCGGCCAGCATAATTATCACCATTGCTCCTACCTCCACGGTTCAGGAAGCTGCCAGCTCCTCGTGATCGGGATTCTGTTGTGTCCTTTGTCTGGAAAATGAGAAGGAATGATCCAAAGGTCAAATTAAGAAGGGCAAGGAACATATTATTAGCGATGATGACAAGTATAATGCTTGCAGTTCTACACGCTAATCACTCATTTATAACTGCTTATCAGACTCGTTAATGTTTTGTGATCCAAAGACATGGAAATTCACAAATGCACAAACCTCCTTTTTCTTGTCTCGTTTGCTCTTCACCTCGTGAAAAGAATCTGGGAAATCGATGGAATAATCAGAAATTCTGTAATCATACTTATACTATCATATCCATGGAGAGAGTATGAATTACACGAAGCGTATAAGCCGGCAAAAGCCCAAAGAGAGAATATTTTTCGGTTTAACTTGTTTCCAGAAATAGGTGATGGAGGGCGATTCAACGAAATCAGAAAACGTTGCTATTTCGAGGAATATGAGAAAAAGGGTTTAGAGATTTCTCTTTGCGCAAGATTCTCGATAAATTTGAAACGAATTCAAATCAAAAGCCATTGAAGAGGACGACAGTGGAATCTAGGCAAAGAAGAAACCCTGCTCGCGCTTCCCTCACCTCGTCTTCTTCTCTCTCACTTTCTTTGAAATTAAACAGCTGCAGAACAAAGAAACCAGACAAAAAGAGAGAAAATTTCGAAGAAACAGGAAGAGGACCTTGAGAGAGGAGACGATTAACGGCTGCGTCGGGGTCCATATCGCACTCGACGAGCGTGGCGTAGATCTCTTCTTCGGAGCAGTTCACGACCTCCTTCAAGCTCCGAACCACCTTCCTGGACGCCGCCGGAACACCTAAATTCACGTTACTGCCCTTCCCGGCTCCGCCGCCGCCGCTGCCGCTCATTCTCTCCTCTCTTCCTCGGCCCGATTGCCTGAAAACCCCTTCAGATCTGACTGGAAATTCGACGTTCCACGATTCTCTCGAGCTCCACCACCGCGATTCCTAACGCAAAAGATCGAACAAAGGATTCTCTCTCTCTCTCTCGCACTTGAAAGTATCTAAAAAAACCCTCTCTTTTTTTTTCTTTCGGGAAAGGGAAAAAATATTCAAATTTGAAGAAAGAAAAAACCACTACTTTCCAAAATTTACTTCGTTTCTCTCTGAAACGATGTTAATATTGGAGAGAGAAAGGACTGCTTTTGTAATGATAAATTGCGGATAAGTGTTTTCAAATCGCTGACATAAACAACATATTCCCATTTGTAACAAATATTTGCATATTAATAGGTATCACATCAACGGTTATTATTAATAATTTCTTTATTAATTTAAGAATTTGTTAATTGAAACAGGGGCGATGAATACTCGGATTTGGATAAGATATTAATTAGGAAACTCATTCAATGCGAAAATATAAGTTTAGATTTTTTTTAATTTTTGGATTTTGTAGCAAAGAGAATGACATGTACGCGCGGGGATGGCGCGTGGCGCCGTGAGGGTGAAGAATCTGCTCATTTGAGTTGGGTTATGAATGATGGAATATATATTGGATAAGAACGTCACTTGAATGGGCCGACGTGGCAGACAAACACGCACGCGCCGCGTGGCGTTGTTGGGTGATGGGCCTGTGGCTGGCCCATTGGACCTAACTTTGTTCTCCAAGAAAAAAAACGCACGGAAAAAGCGAACCCTCAACTTTATCGCTTGTGCAAAAAAGTCGAAAAGTTTTTATATTTTCAGAAAAGCCCTTCTCGTCTTGGGTTGTTTATCTAAGATAAGAAAACACGAAATATCAAATCAACGTAATTTGAGTTAGCCTCGTTAAGACACCGAATTATCTTGTCCATAAGAGAAGAGGTGAAAAAGAAGATAGAATTAAGCATTATATATTTTTTTGTGAAAGATTTACAAAAGTGGTTATAAATTTCAACATGAAAATTATGTCAACTTTAAATGTCTGTAAGGCGTAAAAGCTGGAGAAAATTTCGAAACTGTTAGAGTTTTATTGGAGGGTGGATTTATTAAGTTGGGTACTGTTAGAGTTAAATTAGTAATTTAGTACATTTTATGTTATGCGTTTATAAATATGAGGGCTTATTGTCAATTTGTACAAAATATTTTGCTACGTGCACTTAGATGCGCGTGTATCCACGTGTGTGTATTGGGTCCAATCAGAAGTTCAGAACCAAGCAGCAAAACGAAGATGAGGCTCATGCTTCCATTTCCCTCGCCGTTATCCGCCTCGTCGGCGCCTCCGCCGCCGGGATTTCGGTCGGAACCTACGCCTCCGCCGTCGTTGAACTTCCCGGAGTTCAACAATTGGGCCAAAAAGTCAGTAATCGGAGCCCTAACCGGAGCTCTCTCGTTCACTCTGGTTTTCTCTTCACCCCTCTCCTCCTTTGCCATCGATCCATACCTCTCCCTGAAACCGCCGTCTCCGCCGGATTCTTCCCTGAACTACCTCAAGCCTGCTCCGGAAAACTGCCGTGACGAGGAAGATGCCGAGTCAGAGCAGCCGAGAGATGATGACGTCAGGCCGGAGTTTGTCACCGATGAGGACATTGTTCAAGAAGCTTGGCAGATCGTCAATGACGCCTTCCTCGATACCGGTCGCCATAGCTGGACCCCTGAAACGTGGCAGGTATCGTATACGTATGCAGTTGAGTATGCATGTGTGTGTATAAAGCAGTAGATATAGCACAAAGACAGATGAGAAAGCACTTTCTGGAATTATAAAATTTGTAAACTTTATGAAGATGGAATCAATGGGTTATATTTTCATCTTGCATAAGATTCTCTTGAGAAGTTTTCTATTCAATTGATAATATTCTTGAGTATGAAGGAGCAATGCTTTCGGATGCTTTTTTATCAGAAAAAGAAGGAAGATTTATTGTCTAGTCCGATCCGGAGTAGATCAAAGGCTCATGAGGTGATAAGAACAATGCTCGCCGGTTTGGGCGACCCATATACTCGTTTCCTCTCACCGGAAGAGGTTAGCCAAGCTCTGGTCCATGTTCTGTCTTTTCTCGTATCCCCGTTCAGTATTTGCTTCCACGAATTGCTTGAGGATTTTTATACTTCACATATGTTGTCTAATTCTAATGGAGTCTTCTTTTTGTTTTGTCACTTGTGAAAGTTCTCCAGGATGTCGAAGTACGACCTCTCGGGTATTGGAATAAACCTTAGGGAAATTCCTGATGGCGATGGACATGTTAAGCTGAAGGTGCTTGGTCTCGTGTTGGATGGCCCTGCTAACGCTGCTGGTGTAAGGCAGGTAAACCTGCAAATGTTAGTGATGCTCTATTAATGCATCTAGGCTCAGTGTTTTCTTGGATGCTTTCTCTCATGTGTTCTGCCGTTTCTTGTCAGGGGGATCAACTTCTTGCTGTCAATGGAGTGGATGTCGCTGGGAAATCAGCATTTGAAGCATTATCTTTGTTGCAAGGCCCTAGTAAATCTTATGTGGTTCTCAAGGTTATTATTTCTCCTCAAATAAACGTGGGATTAAGGCGATGTTGATGTTGATGTTGATGTGGACTTGCAATGTGTTTTTTTTTTCTAAGTACAAGATGGGTGGAGGTTTGATGTACTGGGGCTTTTTTCTTTCCTTGTACTTGTTACTTCTTCAGACATCTGTCATGCGTAGTGTACGTTGCAGGTCATGCATGGTGATTGTGGACCTGTTCAATCAATAGAAGTCCAGAGACAAGTTAATGCACGGACCCCAGTCTTTTATCGGTTGGAAAAAGTAGACAATGGCAAAACTTCTGTTGGGTATATCCGCTTAAAAGAGTTCAATGCCCTTGCTAGAAAAGATTTGGTGATTGGTAATGCTACCCTTTCTAAGTTTTCAACTTCTGGTTTTATCATTTGTTATCTTCCGTTAATGCTTCCAGTTTTGCTCTTGTGGACTGTGCAGCAATGAAGCGGCTCCAAGACATGGGTTCTTCATATTTTGTAATGGACCTTAGAGATAACCTTGGTGGACTTGTACAAGTTGGTACCTAAGTGGCTAGTCCTTTGCTTCCTGTTAGTATGTGTGTATGGATGTATGTATACTAGGGTTTATGCACGTTTAGATGAAATAGAGTTGTTGGACGGAAGACATGCAAGCTATAGGTTGAATCTCTATGCATTTTAACCATAAAAGAATGGAGAGAGCTTTTGTTGTTTAATTGAACTTAGCTGCGCTTCTGGGCTATTTCAGGCTGGAATTGAAACTGCAAAGCTTTTCCTAGATGAAGGAGATACGGTAAATCATCCATGATTTTCAAACTTTAAAAATGAATTTGTTTTTTTTTTCTACTGTGACATGGGTAGATACTGAACATAAATAAAAAAGTATTCATGTGCATGAAACTGAATGTGTCTTCGAATGTTTCAATTACATAACAGGTGACGTATACAGCTGGAAGAGACGCGGAGGGGCAGAACACTATTGTTGCAGACACAAAACCACTGGTTACTGCTCCTGTTATTGTATGTGGTGGATTGATTATGTGAGCATTTAAGTTAATGCCACAGTGTTTACAGTGTTCTGACTGAGATAGAATCCTTCTCGTGCCACAGGTAATGGTAAATAGCAAAACAGCTAGTGCTAGTGAAATTGTGAGTGTCTTTAGTAGCTGAAATATCGTAAACTTCTAATTCCTTTTGAACTCGAGGATCATAAATTAACTGATGATACCTGTTGCTTCCAGGTTGCATCTGCACTTCATGATAACTGTAAAGCAGTCCTCGTTGGTGAAAGAACTTATGGAAAGGTCATTGAAGTCTTAATATGCCATAAACGTTATATGTTTGCAGTTGTTTTTCTTCCTCTCAAATTGAACTTGTGAAGGTGGAGCTTTCAGGGTTTGATTCAATCGGTGTTTGAACTCCGGGATGGATCTGGAGTGGTTGTCACCATTGGAAAATACGTCACCCCCAATCACATGGACATCAACGGTGGTGGAATTGAACCCGACTTCCGAAATTTACCAGGTAAATCTCTTGCATCTTGCCCCTTTAACCATAAGAACAATCTTCTTCTTTTTTCTCATTTGATCTCAGTATTACAAATCCACAGCTTGGGATGAAGTGAAAGAGCGTTTGTCCAAGTGCAATATGCTTCAACAAAAGTTGACACATGATGAATCCTGAGCCATTCTTGTCATTCTTAGCTCGATCCATTACTGAATAACCAACAAAAATGCTTAAGAGACAATTTGAAAGTCATTCAACTACACTGATACAGCAGGGGGAAAGCCCTTTATAGAGATCTTCTCGCGGAATTTTGCACATCTTCCCCACTTGCAGGAGTTGAAACAAACTGTAAGATGAACAAAAGGATGGGTGTATTGAGAGAGAGATGTACTTGCCTATTGTCTTCTTGCTCAGTTTGTCCTTACTATCTGTTGTTCTCGTGGGTGATTTTTTGTAGAAAGTGAACTGAGGAATGAGCGTATAGATCACGTCTCAAGCTGTGCATTTTCCTTTTTTGGTCACCCGCTTTTTAGCTCTCAGCTCTTCTTTCTTGCCGTTAAAAACCTTCAAGAAATGGATTCACGTCCCATCCCAAAGATAAAATCTTTAAGAAGCTTCTTCCTCTTCTTCTTCTTCTTCTTCTTCTTCTTCTTCTTCTCCTTCTCTCTCTCTCTGAAAGAAACAGTTTCAAGAACGCCTTCTCTCTGTCTGCTTCTCCGTCTGTTTCGGACTACATCCAACAGAAAGCACTTCAAGAACGCTTTCCCTCTCTCTCTCTCACTCTCTCTATCTGATTCACATCACATCAAAAAGAAAAACCTTCACGAACCCTTCTCTTTCTCCCTCCCTCCCTCTCTCTCTCTCTCTCCCTCTCACGGTTTCTGTGGCTGTTGAATCCATTTTCTCATCCATACTTGAAGAAATTCAAGAATTCCCATTGGAACCAGAGAGATGATGATAAAGCACAAGACTGCAGTAGATTCAATGGAAGGCAAGACACTTGAGGAACTTGTCCAAGAACAAACGAAAAGGCGGGAAGAGATCATCTCACTTAGTTCCCCTCTTCCTTTATCAGTTATTATCAGTCACGTATGGATTTGATCAAAGAACTGAATTACCGACGAGAAAATCTGAACAAGGACAAGGCAAAGGCAATCCGACTAGGAGTTAGACTCTCAAACGTCGTGGTGAACTCAATGTTCTCTGCACCTGACGACATTGGCTTTCTTGAAGCGGACGAGCTCTGATACTTGCTAGTGAAGCATGGAGCACATGATGTGAAATGTTCAGTCTTGCACAAGTTAGGTCTTCTTCACAAGACGTTAATGGTTAAGATGAAGAAGAAGGGTCCTTATGTTTTATACCCGAAACAAGCTCATGACAAGGGATTTCATCGATGTTTCTCAAAGGCAATCCAGATTCTGGAACAGATCGTTTCTTCTCTCACTGTCTCTGATGCAAAAGTTTTTGGCGGAGACAAGCTTTCTGCTTTGGATTCGGCTTTTGAGGATTGCGAAGGACGTGTAACGAATACAGAATTGAAGATCAGAGAGCCGAAGCTGCAGCTTTCCACGGCAGATTCTGTGATTCAGAGAATATTTGGGAGGGAAAAGAAGATGAGAAAGCTGCTGTTTTTCAAGGTGAGCAAAGTTATTGAAACTTGGATAATTGTTTTGTGGAAGCCTCTGTTTCAAGCAAGAACAAAAACAAAATAACAGGAGTCCATTAAATAAAATAAATAAAAAAAGATTTGATATAACCCACGATCATGCATGGGGATATAATCTAGTTTTGTATATAAGTTCACCAAATAAGGTCTCAAACCTTACAGAGCCCAAGTAAAAAAGACAAGAACAGGGCAATGTGAGAAGGATCAAACTGAAGACGGGACTCGTAGTAGACAGCTGCATCGCCCTTTTTACCGCTACGAAGGTGCTTTTTGCGTTCTTGGATGAAATGGGTCTTTATCAAGTCTCTGAATTTCCACCTACAGAGAGAATCCAAGCTCCTCAAACCGCAATAACGGATGATTCTGCAACATAGGAGAAGACAGGTCTTTCTTTTTTAGTGTTTCACGGCATGTTGCCTGAATACTAAAAATTAAGCACTGATAAACTCAACGGAAATAGTTCTTGATGATCTCTCGAGGTGTCAACGGCTAAATGTGAGCAAGTTCCATCACTCAAGACAGCTATTGATGTGTATAAATTTGCGTTCGAAGAAAAGAAACCCTGATATTCAGGTATAGCCATCATAATTTAGAGAATCCGTTTTAGATGTCATTGTTTAGACTAAAGGTACACACATACAACAAGAAAGAACAAGTCATCAACAAATACTAATATCGAAGAACAAAACCCACATGCAGAAGACAACAAGTGCGAGCCTTTGTGCATAATTTGTATCGATGAAGCCAATAGAATGGATACTTGTAACTGTGTGTAAGAGAAAGCAACCAATGATGAAGGCACCAAAGTTAGATGACAACACTCACCTCAGTTTATACTCTGGACCCTGTTATCACATCAAACAAGCCACAGCAACTTAACCATGAGGTTCTTTGCCCGATCCTGAGGGGTGATGGCACCGGAACCTAAGAGGAAAAAGAGTTCAGTTGCAATTCTTTGGTATAGCTAAGCTTGACAGGAAAGAAGAATATGAATGGCATTGGACAAAAATAAAGTGTAAGGAGACAATACTTCTTTCTGATGAGACATGGAAACCTCTGGTACTTTGAGGCCTTCAGGAACACCATTGGTTTCGGGAATAGGGTCAGACACAGGTAATGTTTTGCCCGCGTCTTCTTTGGCGTCAGAGTCAATTGCGCCTGAAACATCTTTGGTGGAATTCTCATTTGCAATAGGCAACGATTTCTCTTCATCCTCATTTGAGACCACTGTATCAACAACTGAGACTACAGAAGCTTTCTCTGATATATTCTCCATTTGAATATGTTCCCTTGAGTTGGGCGCAGCAACCATTGCTTGCACTGGACCAGTATCTTCTATAATGGTATTAGCACTAGGAACTGAACATGGAGCATTTCCACCAACCAAGATGGCTTGTTTTGACAGAGATTTCAAAATTACTTCATCTACCTCTGTATCATCTCTCTTCTCAGTTTCCCGAGATTCATCATCTGAGCCGCTATGGCTTCTGCTGCTGGTGCTACTGCTGCTGCTGCTAGAGTTCTTGTCCTGTTCAGGGCTTGAATCAGTTATCTCTATGCTCTCTTCGGGTTCCGGTTCCTTTTCGATTTTGATTGTGTCTTCCCCGCTGATCACAGAAGCTTCTTTCACAGTTTGAGATGCTGGCGAATTGAAGCTATGATCAATCTCCCTCTCTTCTTGGCTTCTCGGATCATCGTTTCCTATTTAACCATTTACAACAAAGCCAACTAATGTTCAGTACAGAGAGCCAACAAATCATTACAGTACCTCAAGAGAAATCGAAAACTACTCGTATCCTCGTATAGTTTAAACAAGTCATTTCATCTGCCAACGAATCAAATCTCTGGACATGAACAAATGCCTATCAAATCTAAAAACCAATCAAACGAATTAGCCTTAAACAAGAAAAGAGTATACACCTTCAACCACAATAAACTCAATCCACTGGAATAGCAAGAACAGTATAAATCATGAATCCAGCAACACAAACAATCCCAAGGATCCGAGATCTAGAATCAAGCAAGCAGAGAGAAGAACCCCCAGAACAAGGACGGCAAGCAACCCAAATTTGAGCTGGAATTCCAATAGAAAGAAGCAGAACGAAGGAATTAACAGATACCCATTTGCTTGGATCACAGAATCGCAGTATCAAAATTCAAACTCTGTAATCTCTATATAACTACTCAACTGAAACCCAGATCACAACGAAGCGGATAAGCAGACAAGCGATGCTCGAACCTTAAAAGGACCCGACCGCAGACCAGAAAAAAAGCGTGAATGAGTGGTTGAATAATTGAGATACAGGCAGGCAAACGGAAAGGGGGAAAGCAGAAACTAGTGGACTATGTGCTGTGAAATTCACCAAACAAAAAGGGGGAAACTTTTTAATCGAAAGTACCGCGGTTTGATTTGGTGGCGATGGTGGTTTGATGGGCAGCTTGTTCCTTCTTTTTCTTGGCAGCTTTCCTCTTCTTAGCACCCGAAGGCATGGTTTAGGGGTCTTACGAAGCCTTTTCTCCTCTCACTTTTTCCTCCTGTGGGGATCTCTACAGCTATGGCGGATCGTGGCTTGTCTCTCCCTCTCTCTGTAAAAAAAAAGGCTGCGATGAACTGTAAGTTCCAAAAGTCGAATAGTCGGAGTGGGAAAGGACGTGCTTTATACATGCGAAGAGGTTCTTCACAATTCATTTTTATTTACTTTCCGGATTTTTTATTTATTTTTTCCTAATTTTTTCAATAAAATATTTTTCCTGATTTTGTTCGTCTGTTACATCACTATTTATTAGTACCTTTTTTTCTCCTTTGTAATTAATTACCACTAGACATGAACTGAAAGACGAACACAAACGGAGACGAATCTTGTGTGCCGTGGCTATAACAAAATGACGTCATCTTCAACCCCTTGTATAATCTTCTCGTACGGATCTCGATCATGATTCATGACAATCGAATGGCATAGGATATGTGGGGACATAAGACTGGCGGTTGTGAGCTGGCCATGTCATACATCATTCGTTAATTTCTATGAAAAATTATGTCCCCTTTCGCATCTCCATTGCATAATTTGCATATATATATATATATATATATGGATGTTATGTTTTTTTTTATAATCTGAAAATTTAGCATGTATTTGATCCAACTACGTTAACCCGGAAAATCCAACCGTGTTCTATTATGGTCATCATTTTAGATTTAAGAATTTTTTTTTGGTAATAATCGAAGTAATTTGTTTATTTTATGTGCAAGTGTAACCGATTATTGGAAGTGCAAATCCTTGTTTTTCTGCTTTTGGTTTAGGCGGCCTTTGTAAGTTCATCTAGGGTGGCCATTTCGGATTCGCTTCAGTTTTTCGGTTCGATTATTTCGGGTTCGGTTGTTTCGGTTATAAAGAAATTATATCCAAACAGTTGTATAGATTTAATCGGTTCGGTTTGATTTTTGTATAATAAAATTATAACTGAACGGTTAAATTTTATCGGTTTATTCGATTCGGTTTTGGATCGGTTCGATTCGATTATGATATATTTTAAAAAGAAAATATTAATTATCTACAAACTTTAAAATATCTAGCCAAGTAAATCTGATTATTTCTCCAAAAAAAAATCTACAAAAACTTGATAAAAGTTAAAAATATTAAATTCTACATTTAATTCGGTGAAACACATGGGATAAAAGTGAAGTGTAAAAGAAGAATGACACTTACAATAATTAGGATAAAAATTAAAATATTAAAAAACTCTAATAATCATTCGGTTAACTACGTTATTCGATTATTAATCGAACCGAATCGAATTCGAACAGTTATTGAATTTCCTCAACCATTCGGTTATTAAGCAAATAATCGAACCGAACCGAATTATTCAGTTAATAATCGAAATGGTCCCTAAGTGCATCTACATAAGGATTTATATGTTTAGATGATAAACCGGTTTGCTAAACCGGTTTGAGCTGTAGTGACCGGTTAATCAACGGTCTGTCACTGTCAAAAACCACCTGCGACCCATGACAATTTTCTATGATATTTTTGTAGCATTTAATAAATTCAGAAATATATGCCAACGTTTAGGTTTCAACCTAATATTTATTTAATGATGCATGTGCGCATTGGATCTCAGTCGAATCTATGACCAATTTTAGGATCCTGCTGTATATGAAACATGCTTGTCTTTAATTCGCAGGCGTCTCCTTTACCCTATTCATTGGATACTTTCCATTCCAAAGGGAGATGGGAGTGAAAATATTATATAAATGGTTCGAATAGTATATATAATATAGTTATAGTATATGTACATTTATGTAATATCTGACATTTTGTATTTAATTGTCAAAACGGACTTGGACCCGCGTCGAGTAAAATCAACCTCAATTAATTGTTTCCGTATAGCCAAATCCATTGCTGTTCTATTCTTTGATAATTTCGTTTTCTTTTTTGTTCTGAAGATTTTGCTTTCTGATTATAATTTCTACAGAAATAATCATTTGGGCCTTAATTATACAAAAGGGCATATAATAAAGGCCCATCAATAATTATTGAGCCTATTTTTTGGGCCGAAAAGTCTTAAACAAGTTGTTAAAATTGGGCATATCATAAGGCCCATAAATAAATATTGGGCCTATTTATTGGGTTGAAATGTCTTTTTTTCATCTGCAAGTGATAATTATAATTTGGACTGTTGTGGACATCTGCACAAACACGTTGGGATCTTAATATCTTGTTGAATTTTAAGTGGGCTGTTTTCCCAAGAAAATGGGCGTAGGGCACCCTTTGTTCTGCGCGCACACACATACATATATATGGGGGGCCCGAGAATTTCGGATTTAAGCTCGGGTCGACCCGATTTTTTTCAGTCTACATAATCAAATCTGAAGTCCCTCTTATAAATATCGGATTCAGACCGAATCGAACCGATCAATTCCTCTATAAATTTGTTTTTTTTTATTTTTCATTATTTTTTTTAAAAAAAATATCGAACTTTTGGATCGATACAAAATCCGATTTGAATCCGATTCGAAAATCCAATTTTTTTTACCTGAAAAATTTAGGCCCATTAAGTCGAGTTTTGAGATTCCAATCTAAATTGATACTCTACATATATATATATATATATATATATATATATATATACACATATGCATATATACATACATGATGACTGAGATAACTTACTAGATATGAACAATGTTATTTATTTAGGCTTGACTATCTATACGAATAATTAAGGAGACAAAGTTAAATAGTTATGGAATGTAAATATACCACCCCCAGTTGGGGATGTTAATTAAACCTGAAGCTCGGTCCAAGTCCGTCCGAAAAAATTAAGGACATGGACCTAATAATATAGATCCGATAAATAAATAGGCGGATCAGTCCGGTCCGAAAAAATTCAGACCCGAATCGAGTCCGGTCCGATAATCTTCCGACCTAACCCACGATCATGCATGGGGATATAATCTAGTTTTGTATATAAGTTCACCAAATAAGGTCTCAAACCTTACAGAGCCCAAGTAAAAAAGACAAGAACAGGGCAATGTGAGAAGGATCAAACTGAAGACGGGACTCGTAGTAGACAGCTGCATCGCCCTTTTTACCGCTACGAAGGTGCTTTTTGCGTTCTTGGATGAAATGGGTCTTTATCAAGTATATTTTTTATACCGAATATATATTATATATATTAAAAATATTAAATAAATTTGTATATTTTAAAGTTTATATGGTCATTTTTTTAATTTAAAAGTTTTAAATTGTAGTCGATGTGGATAAAAAAATTTATCTTTATTTTAATATATTTTTATCGGATATAGTGTTAGACAATTGATCAATTGAATAATTTTTTTAATTTTATTTTTGTTTCGATTGAATGTTTATATTATTATTATTATTATTATTATTATTATTATTATTATTATTATTATCACACACAAAATATTTTTATTTAATAAAAAAATCCGAAGTCCGGTTCGAATCCGTCCGAAGCCCTGTAAGACCGAGCTTCAGGCCATCGATGATAGACTCGAAAAATAAATGGGCGGACCGGCCCGATCCGAAAAAATTTAGTCCGAATTGAATCCGGCCCGAACCCTCCCATTTTACACTCCTACCCCTAGTAATTGTTTTAAAAATTATTAATATAGAAAAGGTGTGAACTAAAAAAAAGGTGAGAAGAATGAAGAATATATATATAAAGGAGACAATCGGGACCAAAAAACCAACCAACACATTTGCCAAATTAAACAATCTGTAATGTGGTTACTCGTGATGAATATAATTTGATTTGGAACTATCAATTAAAAAATATTATATTAAAAAAAATCCTTTTCACGAGTTTGTGTTTATGGATGGTTAGCCAAGTGAAAAAAATAAATGTAGTCGTTTGAATATGGTGAAATCGCATATATTAATACATATACTTATAAAAAAAGTTCAATATTGATGTGAACTTTAAAATTTTTAAATAAATACATGGACATTTCCGGACTCTTATATTAAATCTCGAATTTTAAAAAATGATAAAAAAATGCAATTTTTTAAACTAATTTTTAAAATCTGCTATGAAATTAAATTTTAAAATTTTAAATTACTCTCGAATATCACCATGAGGTGGTGATTCTTGAAATTTTTTTAAAAGTTCAAGTTTTAATATATTAATTAAGAAAAAATCGCGTATTTTTTTTGTTGAAAAAGTTAAAATTTGTATATTTATCTAAGATGTTTTTTCTTACAAATTCGTAAATTATTAATATGAGATTTTTGTTTTAATTATTTTAAAACTAGGTCTCAAGTGCTGCCACCACTGCTCATACGAAATCAATGCAGCATTGCTAAACTAGGACGGAAAATAAAATATTTCAAATTTTTTTTCCATCGAACGAAACGGATATGGACTTTCGAAATTTGAAAAATGCGAAAGAAAAAACAGGGAGATGGAACCAAAGTGAATATGTGGTCGAAAACAAAAGAGAAGAGGGAACAGAGCTTTTTGGGCACAAAGTCAGAACTTCATTCAATGGAAGTCCATTCATCCATCCATATAATTTACACACATTGTTTACAAAACACAAGATGGGACAAAACGTGTTGGCTGTTTCACATGAAACACCATCCACTATTGTTTTTTTATTTTGTATTTTTTTTATTATCTAACTAGTTTTTCTAACCTTCGACCCAACTATATCTTTCATAAGATCTGGAGATAGTCCATATGGCCACAACTTTGTCCGTAACACTATCTTCCCCAACCCGCGACTTGAACAAGGGATCTAGAACAATGACATTCCCACATTTCTTAACCAACTTCATCACTCGATTATGGTCTCTCGGATTTATTTTGTTATTCGGTTATATTATTTGTATTTTCTCTTTTTCTTTTAGAAAAAATGGGCGTGAATTTAAGATATCGCGAATAATTCGAGATGCGAGTGTGAATCAAATATAGAACTTTGGTTATATGCATATATCTGAAATTAGGGGTAGATATTTCGGTTCGGTTTTTCGGAACCGAATCGTACCGAACTGAAAGTTTCGGTATTTTTTTCCAAACTGTGTCATCCAAAATTTCCGTACGGTATGATTTTTATAGAACTGAACCGAACCGAACTGTTAAATTTTTTTAAAAAACTTTTTTTTTAAAAATCTAAATTTTGTTAACAACAACCTAAACCGAACCGTACTGAAATCAAAACCAAATCGAATAATATACGGTATTAATTTGATACAAATTTTAGAATACCGAATAAACCATTTTCCAACTGAACCGCTAAAATTTCGAACCAACTCCGGAAACGCATACCCTTGTCTGAAATCTCAAAATACAATATACGTTTAGTCAATATTGGAGTTTATGTTTGAAAATGAACAGGCAATTTTTTTTATAAAAAATAATAATTAAAAAAAACTACCAATGAGCATATTATCGGCTAAACTGTGGGCTGTAAGAACCGTGTGCTGTCCTGTTCTGACCTTTGTTTAGCTTCGGATCGAATCAGTGTCTTCGTTTTCTTTCGATTGTTGGACCAATTAAAGACTGACAATGTTACCCCGATTGGTCCGATTTTAGTACGTTCATTTCTATATATGTATACATATATATCGAATTAAATGTAGGTTCGCATATATATATATATATATATATATATATATATATATATATTCTCTCTGGTTTCTGTTAAGCTTTTGTTTGTTTGTTTTTTAAATCAAAATCCGTAAATAATTGTAGTCCTATCAAAATCACTTGAATTTTCCAATATAGTAAATTGACAGCATGCGGTAGTTTGGTACGTAATTTATATGGACTTTTATTTAATTTTATTATTGACTTCATGGAATCGGACAGGGGAAGGGAAATTAAATTACGTAAAGTAAGGTTTTTCGTTTGCCATCATTTTATACATAGTTATCGTATTATTATCTCGTTAGATCCATATTATACATAAAAAAAAAACAATAAGTTAGACCTCGTAATTTTTTGGAAAATATAAAATATACCAATTATAACATGCTTAAATATCATAAAATTTCAAACACGTGTTATTTAAGATACTTTTGCTAAATTTTCTTATTAGTTCACCATACAACATACCATATAAGCGTACTAATTTTAGCTCTTATGTCTAACTAAATTGAGACTAGTACGTGTAACTGAGGTGAGGTTATTTCATTTTAGGGAAAATGGCAAAAACCCACACAGATTATACCAAATGTGTAAAATTAGTACATCAATTTTTAATTTGACAAAATCTCCCACCCGATTTCAAATTTTCCCAATTTCCAGCATCGATTGTTTTGAAAATTTCCAATTACCATCGAAAAGGGAATTGACCCTGCCACGTCAGCGTTGCATGCTGATGTGTCATCACTCTTCAAAAAATATGTTGCACGTCACCAATTCGGTTATTGAAATCGGTTCATTTAATTTAACCGGTTAAGTGGAAACTGATTTTTTTTTTAAAAAAAAGGATTTATCGAACTCTAAATCAGGTTCGGGAATCATCAAGCAACAAAGATAGAGAATTCACCTCTCGGTCTACTAACTCACTACCTACAGAGTAACTCGTCAATCTCTCGTTTTTTTTTGCATTGAAATGTTATTTTACTAGTTTTACGATTTTAGTTTATTTTTTTTAGGGAAAATGGCAAAAACACACACAGATTATACCAAATGTGTAAAATTAGTACATCAATTTTTAATTTGATAAAATCTCCCACCCAATTTCAAATTTTCCCAATTTCCAGCATCGATTGTTTTGAAAATTTCCAATTACCATCGAAAAGGGAATTGACCCTGCCACGTCAGCGTTGCATGCTGATGTGTCATCACTCTTCGAAAAATATGTTGCACGTCACCAATTCGGTTATTGAAATCGGTTCATTTAATTTAACCGGTTAAGTGGAAACTGATTTTTTTTTTAAAAAAAAGGATTTATCGAACTCTAAATCAGAAATCGACATCACATCCTCTCTCCTCTCCTCTCCGCTCTCTCTCCTCCTCCATTGCTGGAAAACTCCTCCGGTGAGAACAGCTCCGAAAAACTATTGTTAGGTTAATATATTTTTGTTTCGACCCGAAAAATACGTGGTTCTGACCAATTTGTCATCCAATAATTCGAAAAAACAAATCACAACATCAAATAAAAGAATAAAAAACATTGTCGTCAAAGCATGTGACGATGTTCCACGCCAGCTTAGGATCAATCATCATGTATTTATCCGACACACCATCTTGTCGCACGCGCTCTCAGCTGTTCTATTCCCAAAAGCCATATCCACCGTCCGATCATCCCACCGATGATGTCTCGTCCTCTGGTTCAGCCGTCCGATGAACCCTTCGCTCAGGCCGTCGCAGTAAGCCAAGAACTTAGCCACAGACTCAGGGTCCTGATTCTTCCAGCAATCTTGCGAGCCTCCGGGATCCAACGACTGAGATGAATCCTCTTCCCTCACGGCTACGGCCGCAATATACTCCGCCATTCCCACCATCACCTGCGGCGGAGAGAGAAGCGTCAGAGCTACGCCGGAGCTCGTCTCACAGGAGAAGTTTTCCAGCACCAGAGGAGGAGAGAGAAGCAGAGAGGAGAGGAGAGAGGGTTTCCTCTTTTCTGATTTAGGGTTTCCTCTTTTTTTTAAAAAAAAAATCGGTTTCCACTTAACCGGTTAAATTAAATGAACCGATTACAATAACCGAACTGGTGACGTGGCAGGTAACGTGTCATCCTACGTGGCATATTTTTCGATGAGTGGTGACACATCAACATGCAGTGCTGATGTGGCAGGGTCAATTCCCTTTACGGTGCTAATTGGAAATTTCCAAAACAATCGATGCTGGAAATTGAGAAAATTTGAAATCGGATGGAGGATTTTGTCAAATTAAAAATTGATGTACTAATTTTACACATTTAGTATAATCTGTGTGGGTTTTTGCCATTTTCCCTTCATTTTATAGAAGATTTAATGATATTGAATTATATATATATATATATGTATATGTATAATTTGTATCTGAACTTGATTTTTGTTAATAAAATAAATAACGAAAAATAAAAAAAATAATTTAAAAATTAGAAAACTGAAAAAAAATTGAATGCGGGACTCTGTTTGCTAACCATATTCGACGGTCCTGTATAATTGACGTACCATATGATTATGTTAGCTTGACAAGGTGTAGTTTAGATGATTTCAATAGAGATTTATCTATCACATATGGACCCTAATGTATCATTGATAATATATATATATATATATATACGAATCTTTCAAGAAGTTGAATTACTTTGAACAAGGGGAGAATGTTATACCAAATTAAAGAAACAGATATTTTAATTAAAAGAATTGGGTGTTCTGTTCTGTATAACGGCTGAGAAATGAATAAGTTTTAAGAATAATGTGAACGTTTAGTTAAAGATCCATTGTCGCTTTAAAATTACTATGTAAATGACATTATAAAGTTGGACATGCGGTTTGAAAGATGGAAACTTTGCCAAAATATGACATCTACCTTATTATTATTGTTATTATTAATATTATTATCCCAAGCGAAAATTATCATTTAATACAAGTCAAAAATACTCTTTATTACTTTTTTTTTTTTTGTAAAACGATGGGTTATCATCCGAAAGGTTGGGAATACTGAGTTGAAAACAATTAACAACAACAAAAAAATATGTTGAATGAATTCTGAATCACCACTTCTATAATAACTCGAATATCGTTTATATTTACAATCTTTTCTAAATTAACAATTTATGGAATACTCTAAATGACTATATATATATATATATATATATATGTATATGTATCGTTTACATAATACAATAACGACCGAACCATCTATTTAAATTATCTTTAACAAGATTTCATCCATATGCCTGGTCGAGAAGAGAACGATTAGTTCTACGAATATGTATATAATTTACTCGTGAATATTTCATTATATAGAACCGTAAGTTATAAAATCACCAAGTTTTATAAAAATTATTAGTCAAATACATAAGAATAAATGTATTTGTAGTTTTTTTTTTATCTGAAATATATGCAGATGGCCACACGACAGTAGACCGAATAGAATTCGATCGGGAAAGAACAGTCGAGAATATATCTTGTAAATAAAGTTGAGTAAATTATATATATACGTATATATCTCTACCCACGAGGACACGGTTGGAGAAATATTCGACCTCTAAGGTCCACAAATTTAATAAAAGTTCGTAGGAATTTTTTTTTACATCTTATCAAATATCCGTAATCATTATTTATATAAAAAAGGAAAAAGGTGGGTTGAGCTAAACATGCAATAATTAAATACGAACAAAATATGTTATTATCATATCTGCCCCGAAAGAAAGCTAAAATTACATAAAGAGGATTTTCTGGTGCGGCGTTTAAACCGATGACGACGACAACTACACAGTCGCCAACTTAATTACTCTCCCTCCCTCTCTCTCTCTCTCTCTAAGTCTCTGTTTCTATCTAAAGTTTTAGAATTTTGACCCGAGCACACGAGCGAGGACGAGACCTTTGACGGGGGTGAGACGAAACCCAGAAAAATGAGAGATGCCCATTACCCAATTTCTTCATTTCTCTCCAATGAAATGTGAAACTTTGTCTTTTTACATATAAAGTTTTGGTTTTTTTCTCCATTTTTTTTATAGGTGAGTACGTATGTATGTATGTATGTATGCATTTGTATGTAAGCATCTCTGGGTTTTTTTTTTGGTTGATCTCTGGTTTTTTTTTTGTCCTCTTTTCTCGGGGAAAAGCTTTGCCTTGGGTTTTAGCTGGGATTTTCCTCTTTGATAATTACTGTATGAGAATTCCAGATTTGTTTTCGATGGAGAAAAAGAGATATTTTTTGAAAAAATTCGGAAAATGAATCCATCTCTGTAATAAAAGGTTTACAGATTCCTGCTTTTCTCCATGAATGATTATTGCCTCATCAATAATAGACTCGTCCTTTTTTCACTTTTTCTCTTTTTTGTTTGGTTTCATTTGGTAGTTCTTGATCTGATACGTACTGATCAGAATCCCGGCGGCGACTTTGTTCCGGTGATATCAACTAGTCTCCGGCGACGGCGGTGGCCGGAAAAACGATGCGAAACCAGCAATGGTCTGTACGGAACATGATCTATCAAACTGGGAAAATTTTCCGAAAGGACTTAGGGTTCTTCTTCTCGACGCCGAAGCCGATGCCGCATCCAAGCTACAATCCATGGATTACATCGGTGAGAGAGAAATAGATCTCATCTCCTTGTATTTTCTTCTTCTCGGTTTAATTGTTTTCGTTTTTTTAGGGTTCATAATAATAATAATGTCAGGACATAGGAGTTCAAGTACATCTGTTCTTACATTTCTGATGACGACTCGATCTCCGCGGAAGATCTTTGTTAAATAATTAGTATATACAGTATAATATTATGTCATATTATGTCTCTGTGCACTTACCCACGCGCACGCGCGCGCGTGAATCTACATGTATGTATAGATTTTCCTTTTCTCAGTCGTAATTTAGATAACATGTTGTCCTTAGGTTGAATATGATTTTCGCTGGACCAAAAGAGATTTCAGGGTTTGGATATTTACACTGGTTTATATGTAAAATTGTCCATTTTTACAATGGAATCATTGTAGTGCTTAGCTATATAATCCAGTTGCATTTGGGAGTTTGAGGATATGAAGACAGATCAGAAGTAGGAGAGTTTCCGGGGTTTTGTAAGTTTTTAAGGTTTCGAAAAAATTGGAACGGATCACATCTGATCGGATCTCTTCTACCATTTTGGAGCTTTCCTGTTTTAGTTTTTGGTGATCCAAAACTTTGCCTTTCTCGCCATCGAGGTTGAAAATTTATCTCGTTCACTTGGTTTTTTTGCAGTCACAACCTTCACGGACGAAAACGAAGCTCTCTCGGCGTTTTCCGAGAAACCCGAGAGCTTCCACATTGCCATCGTCGAGGTAAAAGAACGATCGTAACCCGAAAAAACGAACAGAGAAAAGGTTCTCATCAGTTTTTGGCGATATCGGTAATGTTTTTTTGTAGGTGAATACCAGCGATAAGAACAAAAGTTTCGAGTTTTTAGAAGCTGCAAAGGACCTTCCGACCATAAGTAAGTCTCTGAATTCGGACCGACCGACCGACGATCATGTCTAGTGAACTAGTGAGCATTCTTCGGATAACGTGAATTCTGTTGTTCTTTGGCAGTGACTTCTAGGGATCATTGCCTAACCACAATGATGAAATGCATTGCGGTAAGAGACCGATCGACATCATACGTAAATGTAAATCTTTGTTGCGTAAATGTGAGCATGCGATGAGGAAAAATAACGAGTCTCTTTCAGCTCGGTGCAGTTGAGTTCCTTCATAAACCGCTCTCCGACGACAAGTTAAACAACATTTGGCAACACGTCCTTCATAAAGTCCGCAACTTCTTCTGCCCTTTCTCTCTCTTTTTTCCCTGCTATATACATTTTGACGGTGCGTTACGTTTTATCGTGTTTTCTATCGGTATCGGTTTTAGGCGTTCAATGACAGGGGGAGTAGGGTTTCGGGGTCGCTTAAGCCCGTGAAAGAGTCTGTTGTCTCGACGCTTTATCTCGAAGGCGAGGATCCCCGGGGGAAAGATAGCAATGCCGACGAGAGAGACCCGGCCCCATCGACCCCGCAGTTGAAACAAGGTTCTCGGCTATTGGACGACAAGGATCGCCCGGAAAACGATGGGAACTGTTCGATGGAGAATGTGAATTATTCAAGCGAGAAGGAGAGTAGGGAAGTGGAGTCAAAATCCGTCGAAACTACAGATGCCAACCATGCGGTTGTCAAAGAAGAAAGAGACGAAGGAGAAGGCGAAACCGATGAAGCGAGAAGCGGGAACAAAGCTCGGGTTGATCGTCGGAAGAATAAGAAAGAAGACGGCGTTAAAGATCGATGTAAACCGAGTAATAAGCCTTCTGGGATCAAGAATGTGGCTGGGAACAAAGCTAACAGGAAGAAGGTGAAGTCATTTCTTCTCTGCCATTGTCGACAAGAATATTAGCCTGTCTTTGTCTGATCGGAATGAATTTATGTATATGGATCTTGATTCATCAGGTGGATTGGACGCCGGAGCTACACAAGAAGTTCGTTCTGGCGGTGGAACAGCTCGGAGTGGATCAGGCCATACCGTCGAGGATTCTCGAGTTGATGAAAGTGGAAGGGTTAACACGGCATAATGTGGCCAGTCATCTCCAGGTGGTGGCCGGCCATTCCTAAAAGAATCGATCGGAATGTTTTGTTTTGCTTTTTTCGATCTGACATGATATATATATATATACACACACGTGGAAATGGTGAGCAGAAATTCAGGATGCATAGGAGAAATATTCTTCCAAAGGGCAATCATCATCACGACAGGAGATGGATACATGGTCATCATCATCGCCATGGCCAAATGCAAAGGAGTCCAGTGATGGCATATCCGGTGGCTCCAATGTTTCCGGTGTGGGGCACTCCACCTCCGCCGGCGATGTGGCCACCGCCCTCCTCCGGTTATCCGCTGCCGTGGCAGCCACCTTCCTCCTGTTGGCATTGGAAGCCTCCTTTTCCACCGGTATGATTATAAAAAATTGTAAAGGATCTATCTTTTTAGGCATTAGGAATCAAAATTATCTTATAATAAGATAAATATGTAATGTTGGTCTCTGTGGTGCAGGCGCACGGTAACGCATGGGGTTGCCCGATTGGGCCGCCGGCGATACGACCACCATGCAACAATACTTCTCAAGTGAGTAATAGAATTTAAATAAAAGCGACCGTTTTATTATATGAATATATGGATTCAAATAAGTTGAAAGGGAAATTGGGCAGGAGGAGGAGGAGGAGATTGATAAGGTGGTGAAGGAAGCAATGAGCAAGCCGTGGCTGGCGCCG
>NW_010965372.1:7206105-7229120 GCF_000463585.1 Tarenaya hassleriana | reverse complement strand
TTGGCTCGTTAGAAAACGAGCCTAACGAGCTGAGCCCAAAACGATCTGAGCCAAATGAGCCGAGCCCAAAATAATCCGAGCTGGCTCGTTTGACACCCCTAGTCTCCATGGGTCCCACGGGACACTTAAAACTGTTTAACCTTTCTTTTTCGGTGTCATAATAAAAAAAAACGTACACCTCGAAGATTCCGTGATGCCACGGCTGATTTGTCCTTCTTATATCTTATTTTTGTTACAACTCTCTTTAATTTATATATATATCATAATTATTTCACAATTCAATATATAGAATATATAAATGTTGGAAGATTCCAAGTGTTAGGCCCAACATCGACAACCCTACAAAGGGGCTCATTTATAAATGTCTGTTCTAATATGAAGACCCATATATAATCATTGGGTTTTTATGCAGCTAGTTTTGGACTTTGCGTGCCACATTGGTCGGGTGGAACTCTTCTTTTCCATATATAAAAATAAATGTTCTGCATATATATATATGTATGAAACTACAGATGAAAATCAGGCCATATATCACTCGGTTCAAATGCTGTTAAATTTATTTTACGTGAAGGACTGTATAATAAAGTCCTAAATCTTATCTTATGTATCTTAAACTCGTGATTTTCACGTCTAAGGCCTAGATTTTTCCGTGGGGGTTATGAGAAATCAAATCAACGTCAAACTGTATAAACTTCGTCGGACTTTTGGGACCGGCCGCCTTAGAAGTTTCAAAGTCAACGCTTTCCAAAGTGTTCTTGCAAGAACATAATCTCATCGTCTGTAATCTAATCAATGCCGGTAATGGACAAGTAGACTTAGGATGGATCTATCCATGTAGTACACATTCAAACGTACAATTTATAGAAATCATACAATATTTTTTAGAAATCATAAAACTTAAACCGATCTTATAATTTAGATATTTGTAGATTTTTTTTAAAAAATATTAACATAATGGATGACAAATATATCTTATTGTCCATAAATCTAATGGGTCTCCATCCTCTATGAATGCATGTTTTTGTTTTATATACTTCAATCCTACACAAATATACGTACATACGTTTTATTATAATATATCAACTATCATGAAAAATTATATGAAACCAAGTAAATGGCGCACATCTCTTTCTGTGTGACATGTTTCCCTCGAGCGTGTGTTAGTGCATGTCGCTCTCGTTGTTATGTTACGTAACTCTTTTGAATTCATATACATACATGCAAGCATTCGTATATATACCGCTATATATGTCTATTATATATCTTCGTTGATCATCTTATAACAATGAAATCCTCATATGAATTTCTAATGTACGTGTTGTTGATGTCACTCTCTTGGATTGATGGTGGGATCTCCAATTCTATATTTTCTCCATGGTCCGAATCAAACGCACGAACAAAGATTGTGAACTATGATGTAGAGAACCGGAGATTTTTAACGTGGAATATAGGATCCATATAATAATTAATCACAACACGATTCAAGTAACACTTAATGTTTGTGTTTTCCGTTTTCTATTATTTGATACCAATCAATACACACGCGCATACACACACATAATTCTAATCTAATACAAATATTTCATGTATATATACCCCCCCCCCCCAAATAAAATAAATAAATAAACGGCATGTGAGTACGTTGATACAATATTGTTCTTTGGGCAAATACATTTGATTATGCTTTTATTCATGCCATACAATATTGTTAGAGATAAATTTTTCATGTAATTTCGTTTGGTTGTGTCTCAAAAGTAAATATCCGACGATGTTTCTTGCCGTTCGTAATTTGTTTACTTGCTTTCATGTTTGCATTTGTTGAGCTGTCGAGTAATTATTTTATTTATTTTTTATTTGTAGGTTTTCAAGTTCCATTTTGGAAAACCTTCGGGGCCACATAGAGGGTTTAGCATGTTAAGTGATTCTTAGGGTTCTCGAGGGGCCATTTTCGCCACAGGCAAGCATTCCATATATACGTACATACGCATTATGTTCCAAAATATTATATATTTGATGATTATATAAATCACACTATTATAAAACTTTCTACACTGATGAAACTACTATCTACGTACCCTCCTATAGTGTATATGCTTATATATATATATATATATATATATTAAGATTGTGAACAGAATTCTATTTTGGGTTTTGAATATAGTTATATATTTCTTTTAAATGTTGGGGTAACTGATCATTTTTGTGTTTTGAGATAGTTACATATATTTTTTTTGGACTATGAGATAACTATTCATTTTAAATTTGGAAATACTTTCATATATCTCATCTTTTATATATGAGGCCGTGTTTGTTGGAAAAACAACAGCAACAAATGTGTGCATTCTCTACTCGTGATTTTCTCACGATTTGAGTTTCCACATAAATCTCTATGTCATTTTACTCTTTTTTTTTTCCTTCCTTTTTCTCTTTATCGTTTATTCGTACCGGTCCATCCCAAAAATGGTATCGAACTTGAGATAAAACAGTTTGATCTATTAATTCCTTTGAATATATGATAATTATAAGCAACACTACCCGTTCATATACTTATTATGTAAACTTTGCATTCGAATCAAAACAACCACCTATTATATATATATATATATATATATAACAACCGCCTATATATATAGCCTATTTGTTGGAGGGGCGTAACCCTAAACGGGATATATGTGAGTATAAAATGTCAAGTGCATCTAGGGGATGAATTAAATAACAACGGAATAGATGTCATTAGATTTTTTGTACGTAGCCTTATCCCACCATTAAAAAAAGGCATTTGGTTCACAATAAATAAATAATAATAATAATAATTGAAATATATATGAGCTCGAAGAGAAAAAAAAAAGCATACTGTTATATTGTCATGATGATGATGATGTTCAATGTGCATGCTTATCTTCCGATATTGCATACAAATTTCTCTCCTTAGCGAATGGACCCACGCAATCTCTTGGCTTAGTAAAATTGTGTAGAGGAAGACGACTAGATAAAGGAGAAGCCAATGGTGATTTTATTGATTGTTAATTTGATTAATTTCGATTTGTTCAATACTAATGATATTATTAATAAAAAAAAGTAATTTCCGTTTCAATTTAAATAAATAAATAAATAATAATGGGAGGAGAAAAAACACGAGGAATTTGTGATGGTGGACTAAGGCTTACATTCTCCGTGGTCCAAAACTACCTCCATTTTCCAACCGACCGACCAATCGCATGTAGTCAATGTGTTGGATTTGGTACATAAAAATCTAACAATATTAACAGATATTAAAAATAAATTAATTTGATCGAAATACATATACACCGACTTGTGCATATTTTATCAATTAATTTCATCTTTATTACTACGTTTTATTAAAACAGATACGTGTATGAGATGTCTGTTTTTCCGTTGTTTATATATATATATATATATAATCTTATAAAGGTCAAGACTTTTTCCGTTGTTTATCAATCCATAATTGTGGTATCATTTTTATTTAATCACTCGATCGATTAATTAATTAATCAATTAATTGTATTCTTTTGCCTCCTTTTGCTGAAAATATTAGCTGGAGCTACGGCTAAAATTTTGAAAAACTTTCGATTTGTTGTTCATGAAAGTGACATTTGACTTTTCATATTTTTTTATTAATTTTCTAAAGAAACGATAATTTATCTTTTTTTTTTATTTCATTGAATCGTTTTTTTAGTAATTAAGCTTCTGTCACCGTCTTGTTAAATAATATGATGCATATTTATTTGGTTTGGTACTCGCCGTTTCTTACACAAAATCACTGGAGAGGAAAGATGCTCAAAAGATGTGGTAAGATGCGCATGGAAAATCCCCATCCCGGTTTGCCCCAACAAACCGAAACAAAATCGAGATCATCTTGGTTCGGTATTCACAAACCGAACACGTGAGAACACAAACTCTCTCTCTCTCTCTCTCTCTCTCTCTTGATTTTGATTTGAAGGGAAAAGGTGTTGGTGCAAGTTGGGGTTGGGGGGCTGCGAATGATAAGTTTATTAACAAACAACCATAACTTGTAGCATTCGGCTTGGGACGATCAAAACTCAGAAAAGATTTATACTGCAACATCTTCTCAAGTATCTTCTTGTCGGGTCTCATCAGATCTTATGTTCTTGTTCCTCTCCCCCCTCCACCTGTTTCTCTCCTATAAGTATCAGACTCCGACATTTGCCCTTTTTTTATCTCCTTGGTTCCCCAAAATTTGCCCCCCCCCCAAAAAAAAAAGAGAGCAGTGCTTCAGTTCCGTACCACAGCTTCTGACATATTCTCTGTACGAACATTTCCTCACGTGTCAATACACCGCCGCCATATCAGAATATGAGAACAAGACGCGGGAAACGCCCTGAGGTACGTTTTTTCAACTACGAATCTTCCGTAAAGTTCGGATCTTTCTGTGTTCACTTGCGATTGAATTTTCGATGACGATGACGATGATGATGATGAGAAACTTGTTCTTCGTTTGTTTGGGCAGCTGTTCTGGCCGTCGATTGTGATGAAGAAATGGCTGAACGTTAAGCCAAAATTTCATGACTTTAGCGAAGACGAAGTCGATACGGAGACGGAGAGCGAGGATGATGGTACGTTCTCTGTTTACGATCCAAATCCTTTCAGTTTTGGATCCATATTCAGAAATTCTGCACAATTCTCATGGATTGGACTTTTGGGCTTCTGGTGTTTTCGTCGTTAAAATTTGAGATTTTTTAAAATCTGACCAGCATGCTCAGTCAAAGATGCCTCTAACAGTCGCTGCGCCGTTGACGATGACGGCCGTGGCGTCAGAGTTCAAGAACTCGATCGGAATAGTCAAATTACAGGCAAAGATTCTGAATTTTTTTTTTTAATTTCTGTTGATTCGATCATTCAGAAACAACAAACACGAAATTTATAATCTTTCCTTTTCTGGGTTCTCTCTCTTTTTTCTTCAGACGGTGGCTCGAGAGGATACCAGCCGAGGCACCGGCGAGGCAAGTCGGAGACCTTGCGCGTTCAGTACATAAACACAAAGGACATCAGGTTCGTTTCTGTTTCTCCGGCGGGGGTATTTTGGGTATTTCATCTTTTCCCGGCGGCGGACGTGTTCTCTGAAGGGGGTTCTGTCTGAAACTGGTTTCTGCAGGGTGACGGTGGCGACATGGAACGTCGCCGGAAAACTGCCCTCCGACGATCTCGACATCGAACACTGGCTTTGTGCGGACGAACCTTCTGATATTTACATCATTGGGTAAGACGATTCACTTTGATCTTTCTGTGCTCCTTTCTCAGAACAGAATCCCGTATCCAGTAAACAAGATTGGTATGTGATTTGTCGGAATTCTTACAGATTCCAGGAAGTGGTTCCGTTGAATGCCGGAAACGTACTGGGAGCAGAGGATCGAGGTCCGATCCCGAAATGGGAATCAATCATTCGTAGAACTCTGAACAAATCCCACCAAGAGTCCCAACTCCAATCTCCCTGCAACAAAAACATTCTCCACAGATCTCAGAGCGCACCTCTAACTCCTGATCTGATACCGACAAATTCCGTGATCGCTGATGCCATCGTCGAGAATCTCGTCGCCGATCGTTCGCTCGACCTCGCCACTGATGAGTTCATTGATACCGCCCCCGCAGTGATCAGCCTCGAACCTGCAGAAAATCCGAATCTGGATTGGCCGGAACGACCACTGGATGAGAATCCTCAGATCATTTTGCCGGGGACTAAGCTCCGAAGAGTCTGGAGCAGTAACGCGAGGTTAGGGTTCTCTCTGTCGGAGAATTTGGCGGCGGGTAGGTTTGCTTCCAACGCAAGGAACATGAAACATTCTCGGAGCTTTGAAACCCTCCGATTGAGCTGGAGGGATATGAAAAAAGAGAATGATACGGCCGAGAAAGAACAAAGCCAAGAAGCTTTTTCAGATGATTCGGATGGAGAATCTACCTCGAGACCAGACGACCAGACAGAGGATACGTACGGATTGTCCGAATCTCCGTTCCATGAGTGTACGGGCAGAACCGCCGCCGAAAAACATCAAAAGTACGTACGGATAGTAAGCAAGCAGATGGTGGGGATATACGTATCGGTATGGGTCCGACGGAGACTGAGGAGACACATAAACAATCTAAGAGTCTCACCTGTCGGAATCGGTTTAATGGGTTACATGGGAAACAAGGTAAGATAAAACCGCGGGAGAGAAATAAAACCGAAAACCCTAACTTCCTTAACAAGTAATCAGAAACACTTGCGCTTTGTTGACGATATTTTCCTGATCGGAACAGGGATCGGTATCGATCAGCATGTCGTTGTACCAGTCGCGGATGTGCTTCGTCTGTTCGCACCTGACATCTGGTCAGAAAGATGGAGCCGAGCAGCGGCGAAACGCAGACGTATACGAGATCATACGCCGAACCCGCTTCGCCTCTGTTCTTGACACCGATCAACCAAGAACAATTCCATGCCACGAGTAAGACATATACTATATATAATCAAGCATCTGAAAAAAAGAAAAATGTTTTATAAATTCACAATTTCCTTACATTTGTTTTTTTTTTGTGTCTGGAAATTTTCACAGCCAAATATTCTGGTTTGGCGATTTGAACTATCGTCTTAACATGTCGGACTCGGAGGTTAGGAAACTCGCTTCTCAGCAACGATGGAATGAACTCATCAACAGTGATCAGGTCTTGCTTCTCGTTATGTCCTTTTTTTTTGCCATTTTCGCTGTACGAAATGTTTAATAACACGATTTCTGGAAATAAATATGCGTTTGTTATGTGTTACAGCTTATTAGAGAATTACGCACGGGGCATGTTTTCGATGGATGGAAAGAGGGTCAGATCAAATTCCCGCCCACGTATAAGTACGAATTCGAGTCCGATCGTTACGCCGATAGAGAAGGGGAGAAGAGGAGAGCTCCTGCGTGGTAAGATCCGATCTGAATCTCTCCGTTCTGACAGTAGAAAAGGGTGAAAAATCCGGAGAAGTGATCGCGTCTATGGATGGAAATCTGGACTAAATTGAACATTTTAGAAGTTACGGGCTTAAAAGGTGATTTATAGTTTATATCAGAGAATGACCGCGTTTAGAACTTTGGTGACCCTGAATAATGTATGATAACTGGAAAGTGACCCATGCATTTTGTTTAGATGCCTAAAAAGGACCGTATTTATCATATTGCTCCATTACACCCCCAAAATCATTTTCTAAAAAATTCATTTGCACATAGAAATAAACAAGCAATTGATTATTATTATTTTTTGTTAAATAAAATGCAGGTGTGATAGAGTATTGTGGTTAGGGAAAAACATAAAACAGATATGTTACAGGAGATCGGAGATGAGATTATCAGACCATCGACCGGTAACTTCGGTATTTGGGGTGGAAGTTGAAGTTTTCGATCACCGGAAACTTAAAAGGGCTCTCAACTTCAACAACGCTGCCGCCGCCGCCGTACATCCTGAGCCTCGTTTAGGGTTTAGGGTTTAGTTATAACGATTTTTATTTTTCTAAAATGAAGAATCTTTTGTTTTCTTTCGAAACTTTATATTTCGAGGTAAATCTAACAAAACATTAAACTGTAACAAAAAAGAGAGGGAAAAACACTGTATCATTGTTTTTGCTATATGGGTTCTCTTAGTTTTTTTTCGTTGGAGGTTTTATTCTGTTGTAATAGAAGATTGAATTATTTATTGTTTTCTGCCAAATTAACATTTTTCTACTGGGAAATTTAATTTTAATTATGATAAACTATATAATATGTACTTATCATCAATTCAATCAGATTATAATTATTTCATGCCCATCAATCATATGACCACTTCTCACCATTTTACCATTCAATTATGGCAAATTATAGCATCTCTAATAATTCACTATAAAAACAATTAAAATAAACTATAAATTACAAAGCTTTTTTTCTGGCGCCAAATTATATACAAGGCAGAAGAGAGAAAAGACTAATCCACAATCCAACACAAGAAACCAAGAGATGCAAAGAGTTTCAAGTTAAAATCACATGAAATCTCCTTGCTGACAGATCCCAATTGACTTTGTCTACTACAACCTTCTACTTTGTGGCAAGTGACAATAATGTTAAAAGAACACCACATCTCAAGAATCAATACAGAAATCTATCATTACACGACAAACCGTATCAGGTTTCTACCGTTTGATCTCAGGACCGAGGCTAAAACAAAACAGGGTTCTAACCTCTGCCCCGTTACGAGTTTTTTCGCCTCACACTAGTATCAATCTTCCTTGATGTTCGACGTATTGCTGGAGTTTCCCGTCAGAAGATACCATTAGGCCTCTGACTTTGGCAGGTCTTGCTCCGTTCTTCAATTCGAGCCTAAGTGTAGTATTGTTGTGATCCTCTCGGTTTGCCCATTGCTCTGGCAGGATTTCTTCCAGAAATTCATCTGCCACATCTCCGTCTTCATCAACTCTTAGCCGCTTGGAATACCATCTTAGACCCTGATCCAAAGAGTCACTATACATTAATGTCTTTCTTTTCAATTTAATGAATAGCAGAAAAGACACTGGATACAGGTTATCAAAACTAGTACTTGCAAATCGGAGGCAAGATATACACCAAGAGTTCAGTAGATAAATTTTTTATTCCCCGAAGGATACATGAGAATGAGAACAAAAAGAAAAATGACAGATAAACCGGTAACCAATCCAGCTTAAACAAGCAGGGTCGACGATGCACAGAAGCTCTTGATGTGGTCTATAAGACATGGAAAACAGAGATATACACATGAAGGCCACCGAATGATATTGGCTGAACCAACCCACTTGCTTCTTAGAATAGGACTGTAAACTTGCTCCCAACACAAAAACACATAGACACTCCAAGACTCGTCATGCCTAATTCAGCCTCACGATCAAATACCTCGGCCACCAAGATATGAGATTAGATTGTTTAAACCAATTTCTATGCAGACTGAAAGTTTCACCTAACATAGGGAACATCAATAAACAGGGAGCTGAGCGTTTGAAATAGTCTATTAGTATATAATTATTTTTTCAAAAATCTTGGCAAAATGAACCACAACTCCTTGAACTATGAAGAATAGTCCAAAAAGTAGCTATGCAGTGGAATCATTTCAAATATCATTGCAACATTTCGCACATAGCAAACTAGTAGACCTATGTCATGGTATTGAAAAACTTGTTCCATCAAGTTTGGTGTACCTGTTTACAAATCAGCTAAAGATATGAGAATGATACAGGTTAACACGAAAAGGATTAATTTCTCTCATTCACAAAGGAGAATGAAAGAGTAAAGAGTCACCACTAAGAAACCCAACTCACCAGTGCCGGACCATCTCGGGAACTAGATCCCGACCAACCATGATCAACCAGACACCGGTTTATGTAAAAGATCAGCAGTTGGATCGAACCTCGTACGTATTACGTAAAAGAGGAAGACAAGACAGATCCACCTTGACAGCACAGGCTAAGCCACACTAGCAACATCGAGTTGGGAACAGCCTAAAATATGATCTATGGATATAAATTTGTATCAAGCTCCAAACACGGCTTAACGAAAGCTGAACTTTTGTGGCTGGGATTCTCCTAACACGGCTTAACACCGAATTCAGAGAGCTGATGATCGAATGATTGCATTGTCCTACAGAAGCTGGAAACAGCAATCTGAACTACCACATTACATCCTTGATCTGAAACCGAGCCACAGCTCAGTACCAGAAGCAACCTAGAAGCCCAAAGAATGCTTACCATTGCATTTGCCCGAGTTCCATAGACCAATCACCATGATCAAATCAATCAGCAGAAAGGCCAGACGAATGGGGAAGAATAAAGACAAACCTGAACACCACCGTCTCCGGCGGTGCAAGGTAGGAGAACAGGACCGGGATTAGATCGTTCAACGGCAACTTGGACAGGAACACCGAAGCCTTTCCTCGGAAGCCCGGTTTCACGAAACCTTGGCTGATTGTCGGCACGCCGTTTATCTCCGTCGCCGGAGCCTGCTCCAGTACTATCTCCATCCTCCTCCTCGTCTTTCACCACCTCATGCCCACCATCGTCCCTCCCAAACCCTAGAATCCCCGCCAACTTCTTGAGAAACCCCATCAACCCCACAAATTAAACTCACCCCAATCTAATTCGGATCGAATCCTCTCTCAAAAGCTGCAAAGAAACACAGGAACTCTCACGGGATATCGGTCTTCCCAAAAAGTCGGGGACAAGAAAGGGAAATACGGTGACGGAGGATTAGGGTTCCAAATTCTCCTCGTGATCTCCTCCCCACATATTTCTACTTGATCTTAATAATCACGATCTGGTGCGTGCGAATCCGATGACCAATCCACGAATCCGTGTTCTCTCTGTTTTCGCACTTGCGTCTTGCGAGAACGTTTTCTCTGCTTCCAGTTAAAAAAGAAAAAAGAAGATAAAAATCCCTTTTGTGCAAATTGATAAACGTCATATATATAATAAATTAAAAAAAATTACAAAATCGCTTGCATCAACCCGGCCCATTTAGAAAAAGCCCACCCGCCTACGAATTCTCCTCTCCCTTTCTTTATCGTCTCCGGCACCGCGATCTCTCCGAGCCACCGTGTTTTGTCTCAGATCGCCGTCGACCAGTTTATTTCCCGGTAGAGTTTGTCGGAGATAGTCTCGATTTGTTCCGATCCGCCTGGATCGAAGATGCCGGTGGCTGCTTAAGCCATCTACTTCCTCAATCTCCGTGGGGACGTTCTCATCAATCGCCTCTACCGAGATGATGTCGAGTGAGAGCTTCTTCTTACTCTGTCTCCTCGAATTGTGAGTTTTTGTTGGAGTCTGGTTTGCGGAATTTGTCACTGTTGGGTCTTGTGTTTCTCCTCGAGCTGCAAATGTTTAGGGCTTTTGTTTGGGAAGAATGAACTACTATTTCTTCAAGTTTTATGGTTTTGAGTTTCTGTTTGATTTGATTGCAGGGGAAATATGGTGGATGCATTTCGGACGCATATAATGCTGACCAAGGAGTTAGGTAATTGCCCTGTTCGGCAGATTGGCGGATGCTCTTTTCTCTATATGCGAATCAGCAATGTCTACATTGTAATCGTCTTCAGCAGCAATGCTAATGTAACTTGTGCATTCAAATTCGTTGTCGAGGTATTTGATGTTATTTTCTCACTTTGGATCTGAAAGATTAGGGTTAGGGTTAGATTGTTAACTGAACCAACTTGCTCACTAGAGTTTTGAGCTAAGCTATTTGGTTTGGTTTGTATGAATGTCCTAGGAATTTATGTAAATAGCAGCTTAGATTTGAATATGCATCTGACCTCAATTACTGTTTTGGTTCACATGCAGGCTGTTGCTTTATTCAAATCATACTTTGGAGGAGCTTTTGATGAAGATGCTATTCGGAATAACTTTGTTTTGATTTATGAATTATTGGATGGCACACGTTATTTTCAAAGATCCAATCTTTTCAATAAAAATGCTCTTTTAGTTACTTTTATTTTTCTACAAAACCCAAGTTATTATCTTTGCAATGGAATTACAGAGATTGTGGAGTTTGGCTATCTGCAAAATCTCTCCCCTGAATTTTTAAAACTTTACATTACTCAAGAAGGTGTGCGGTCGCCATTTTCATCGAAGGTAAGTCCACTTCTTTCCATGTACATATGCAGACTTGAGATGGTGTTAGCAACTGATGCAAATTTTCAATTCAAGAATTAAGCATTATTTTGCTTCTAGCCTTTCATGCTTGTCCGTTGTTAAATTGCTTCTTATGTGTAAAAATTGTGAAACAGCCTACAGACAAGCCTGTTCCAAATGCAACATTACAAGTTACAGGTGCTGTTGGCTGGCGAAGAGAGGGCCTTTTTATAAAAAGAATGAGGTGATTCATGTTTTGTTGGGTTTTAGCTTCATTAAATATGCCCATATGCTAATATGATGCGTTCACTGCTGCAGGTATTTCTTGATATTGTGGAAAGTGTAAACCTTCTTATGTCCTCTAAAGGTGAATCATTAGTCTGTTGAGGTTTCTTTCTGATTACTTTTCATCCCGTTGTTTTATTTGATTGTTCTTGCATGATACAACAAGTGTAGGTAACGTTCTTCGGTGTGATGTAACTGGGAAGATTCTAATGAAGTGCTTTCTTTCGGGAATGCCTGATCTGAAGTTGGCTTTGAATGATAAAATTGGACTTGAGAAAGAATCAGAAATGAAATCTCGCCCAGCTAAGAGGTAAGATTTGTATAATAGTGTTCCATGTTTAGGCACTGTTTGCTTATTGGGTGCTCACTAACGTAATCTTTAAATGTGTAATTTTCTGCAGCGGTAAAACAATTGAGCTTGATGATGTTACATTTCACCAATGCGTCAATCTGACAAGATTTAACTCAGAGAAGACTGTTAGTGTTGTACCACCAGATGGTTAATTTGAACTAATGAAGTAAGTCCGAGATAGTCTTTCACAATTTCCTATTTATGTATCTCGTTCTAATGATTCTTTCACCAAACATGATCGAGTTTCCAATCAACTATAAGAATATCCATTTGGTATATTATACGTGACCCATCTTAGGTTCAATTGATAATTTTGAGTAGAACGAGATCTCTACCTGGTCGGCAAGTGTTGTGATTTCATATCGATGTTCCTCTGCATGATGCGATCCACAGTGTGTTAATTTTCTTTAATTGTTTCGTGCCTCAGGTATCAAATAACAGAGGGTGTCAATCTGCCTTTTCGTGTATTTCCCACAATCAAGGAACTTGGCCGTACACGCATGGAAGTAAATGTCAATGTACGTAGCTGCCCTTATTTGAAAACCTGTTTCTTAGATACATGCCTTCTTTTACAATTGGTCTCTCATATATTTCGTACTTTCCAGGTCAAGTGTCTTTGGTGTTAAAATGTTTGCTCTTGGGGTTGTAGTCAAAATCCCAGTGCCAACACAAACAGCAAAAACAAATTTCCAAGTGACATCTGGTCGTGCTAAGTACAATCCAGCAATCAATTGCTTGGTCTGGAAGTAAGTTTACCCTAAAAAACTTATTTAAGAAAAAAAAGATTCATAACCCTTGTTATGTTGGGCATCGATTCTTTGATGTATTCTACCGGTCTGCATAGCTATTTACACTTACCATTTCATTAGGATAAGAAAGTTTTCTGGACAGGCAGAGTCCACTCTAAGTGCAGAAGTTGAGTTGATCTCCACAATGACGGAAAAGAAATCTTGGACAAGGCCTCCAGTTCAGATGGAATTCTAGGTCAGTGGCCATCTTCTTTTAGCCCCATTTCATAGATTGTAAGGAAAAAAAAATCTAAAACTGTTTACACTTATCAGGTGCCCATGTTCACAGCTTCTGGTTTGCGGGTTCGTTTTCTCAAGGTATGGATTGGAATATGCTATAAGTGAATTTCTGAATCCGGACAGTAAGCAATTCAACTGTTTGGATCATAGAATCTGTCTTAAAACCGATTAGTATTTATCGATAGGAATTTGAACATGGAGTTTTGTACATTCTTGACAGGTATGGGAGAAGAGTGGATACAACACGGTCAAGTGGGTTCGATACATAACAAAAGCCGGTTCATACGAAATCAGATGCTGAATTACTGAAAAGGGTTTTCCTTCTTTTCTCCATCTCCGGTCACCGGTACGTCGTCACTTGTCACATGTGTCCGGCTTACGCCTTGGCCTGGCTTCTTAGTTGAAAGAATGCCCTTTTTAACTTTCATGCATTGGCTGGCAGCTTCTGTTCCTTGCAAAAAAGATTGACCTGCAAGTGAAAAGTCGTCTATGCCCTTCTGTGATATATATCTAATCTGGGTGTTAATATTATGATTTATATGATGTCTAAATGTTGATATTAAATGTGAGTTTGGTATTCCATGGTAGGTTTCGTCATAAATTTCTCACTGGTGGTTATACGTTTTACATTTAGAATCTTCATACATTATATATATATATATGTTAAATGAAAGATGAATTATGAGAAAAGAATGGAGAAATGGTCAAATAAAGCTAGAGTCATTTTCATCAAAGCAGAAATTGTTTAAAAGATCTGAGGGTGTGCTTAAAATCTGACACAACACAAAGTACAACAGACCCATGTTGGTTCATAACACAGCCTGTTGGATTTCCCCAGCAGTCAACACCCAAATCTTAAGACTATATATATGTATGTATGTATATGTTTTGGTGGAATAACAAAAGAAAATAAATGGTTTTAAAAATCAGCAGATTTTGGAAGATAAAAGACGGCTTCCGTTTGAAGATTAGCAGCTAGCAGAGAACACATTTGCTAACAAATTGTATTTGATATACAAAACAAAATATATATTAATATTATTGTGTAATAAGCGTTTATACATTGAATCTTGATTGTTATTTCTTCGATCAAAAGAAAAAGATAAATTAAATAGAGAGTGCTAGGAGAGAGGACAAAATGAGATGGAAGTGGGAAATGGACTGAAACATCGTTGAAAGCCAAACTCTCCCCTCCTTGTAAGAAAACCCCAACCCTAGTTGTTAATGCTTTTTATTAAAATCTCATATCATTTGTTTCGTTTATAATAAAAATAAAAATTTAATTTTTAGACATACAACACAGTCATCTCTCTCTCTCTCTCTCTCTCTCTCTCTCTCTCTCTCTCTCTCTCTGAGAGCGCTACAGAGAGAGTGGTTAGCTCACACGCTTTGGCTTAAAACTCAAAATCCTGCATTTTCTCGGTCTATTTTCTCGGCATCCAAACAGAAAAAAAGGGGTCATAAGGAAAAAATCTTCCGGAAGAATTCTTCTTCCTTGGCTTATGGATTCCAGAGAAGTTCCACCGCCGCAGCCGCAGCAGCAGCAGCAGCAGCTGCAACCACCCCCCGCCATGTTAATGGCCCACAACCCCTTCCACACTAGCAGAAACCCTAACGCTGCCGCCATGATCGGCCCTGCTTCCACATCTCCCGCGATCCACCACTCCTCCGCTTCCGGCGCCGGAGTCCGCCTGCCCTTCGGCTCCCTCCAGCACTCTCACCAGCACCAGTCTCAGCCTCCTCCTCCGCCGCCGCCGCAGATGGAGCAGAAGGTGCTCGATTCCCTCGGATTCGACGGATCGCCTTCCTCCGCCGCCGCCCAACACTCGATGCGCTTCGGAATCGAACAGCAGACGAAGAAGAAGCGAGGCCGCCCGAGGAAGTACGCTCCCGATGGCAACATTGCCCTCGGTTTGGCTCCCACTTCCCCTCTCCCTTCTGCTTCCAATTCTTACGGCGGGCCCCCGTGATGGCGGCGGATCCAACGCCAACTCCGCCGATACACCTGCTAAACGCAACAGGGGACGTCCTCCTGGCTCCGGCAAGAAGCAGCTCGACGCATTAGGTAAAACAAATCGATCTCCCTCTCTGAATATGAATCAATTTCGATATAACCCACTCGCTTCTCGTTACATGCATTTGAATGGGTTTGATTATCTGCTCTGTTTTTTTCTTTTTCTTGGAGCAGGAGGAACAGGAGGGGTAGGGTTTACACCTCATGTAATTGAGGTCAAGACAGGGGAGGTATGTTCTTTTCACTGTTTCCATTCTGATCTCAGTGTTTGGTTGTTCCGTTATTTTGCTCATCTCTGAGTCTGGAATCTATCAAGTGATAGCGGATGAGTGAAAATGCTCTACATTTTGTGATGAACATTGAAATCTTTTCTTGCCGTTCGTATTGGTAATCCTCTAAATTTCATTGTTGACGTTCCATTCTATCAGAGGATGAATTGCTTTCTGGTGTGATGTTGATGAAAAGTTAAGAAATTTCTTCTTACCTTTCAGGACATAGCATCAAAGGTTATGGCTTTCTCACAGCAAGGACCTCGTGCAATCTGTATTCTCTCTGCAACTGGAGCTGTCTGTAGTGTGACTCTTCGCCAGGCTACCAATTCTAATGGTGTCGTTACATATGAGGTCCATTCCTTATCCTTTGTATTGTCTATATATGCATCCAGAATGCACTAATCTTTCTGGTTTTCACTGACTTCTGTCTTGTGCTTAGAAAAGAATGCTTGTCATATAAACCGGTATTTGTTTTAAAGTTAGCATTTTGATAAGCAAAGCTATTACCTCGAGACAGAGATCTAGTAGAGAAACATTCATCCTTATGATTTAGTAGAAGAACAGTTGTCCTGTAAAGTTTTGTACAGTAACCGGAACAAGCATTATGTTTAATCTTGTTCTCTGTTTCCAGATAAACTGATAATCTTGCCAGATTGCTTATTCAAATGAATTCTGATATTACATTGATGTTTCACATCATACAGGGTAGATTCGAGATCATATCACTGTCAGGATCATTCTTGAATTCAGAAAGCAATGGAACTGTCAACAGAACCGGTAGCTTGAGTGTATCATTAGCTGGCCCTGATGGCCGGATTTTGGGAGGCGGTGTAGCCGGAATGCTAGTAGCCGGATCAAAAGTTCAGGTATTCGCCCTTACCCGAGAGAAATATTAAAAAAAAAAAGAAACCGGTATCATATCTTACTCTATCCATTATAGAAACCAAAAATATCAGCTCTGATGCATTCTTTCCCATCGTGCTGGTTTAGGTGATTGTTGGGAGCTTTGTACCAGATGGAAGGAAACAGAAACAAAGTGGAAATGCCCGAGGATCGAATCCCGAACCAGCCTCTGCACCATCAGGCAACACATTGAACTTTGGGGGAGGAACTGCGAGTGGAATGCAGAGGAGCCCGAGATCGCAGGGGCAATCGAGCGGGTCGTCGGAGGAGAATGACAGCGGATCATCTCCGATGCGCAGAAGCAGCATCAATCACGGGGGGATGTACGGTGGTAACTCAGCCGCTGCCCAACAATCTCTTCCCCACCCTATGCACATGTACCATCTATGGGGCCACAATCCTCAATAAAACCCTTTCCCCCAAACCAAAAAAAAAAGGTATCCGCTCGTTCGGAAATTTGTGAGAGGTTTGCTTCCTATGTTCCTAACACGCTTCTAAACTCTTTTTTGGTATTTTTTTAGCTTTAATTTTAGATGAATAGAGAGATGTTAGTATGAATCAGTTGGCTTTAGGCTTAGCTTTTGTTTTGTTTTTTTGGGTTCATTTATGTTTTCTGTGTTTGTTTCATGTGGACTCCTCCTTACTATAAGCCATAACGAGTATCCTGTTTTGCCCGTTTGGTTATTGAGTTTCATTTCGAGATACGACAATATGCAAGCCCCGTATGTTCATCTTGAGTTTCAGATCAAATGGCTCCGTATGTTCATTCTTCTTTTACAAAGACCCTGAGTCTCTCTTCTCCGTATGTGAAATCGAAGGCCGCATAGACACTATCATATACAATACTGGAGAGAGACACACAACAAAGGCAAACCCTTTCTTCATCATCTTCGGTGTCATCTGCCTTGCCTCCCACGTGAAAAATGTGCAGATGATCCTAGAACCGTACGTACTGCAACAAAACCCAGATTCCGACCACAAAATTTTCACCTGGTCTGAATACAATCAAACCAAAACTGATCTGGGTCTTGTTTTTTTTTTTTTTTTTTTTTTGGGCCTCTGATGAGTTTGGCGTCTGATCATGGTTGGTTTTCTGTTCAACAGCACACAGTTCAAAAGCACTAAAAAGTTACGGCCACCTAGAGACGAAGCTGTAAAATGTATCCATGGCATCGCTCCTTCCATCGTAATGGTGGGACCCCCTTACGGAAACCCCTTACACGAAAATGACGGAAACACCCTTCCCGTTCTACATCGGAGAGTCAAACTCGATATATCAGTTAAAGCCTCCGGCTTTGTTTCCATCCTTCTTGCATTGTTTCAATGGATTCTCTCCCGAAGCAGACACTGATGAACCCGAACAAGCATCTCAAAGAACAGTTAACCTTCTTCTCTCCTCTCTCGTCTCCGTTCATCTGAACTCTCCGGTTGTCTGATTCGAGATTTTTCATCTTCGGTTTTTTGTTCGAATCGCGTTGGGTTGTGCAGATTCGTCAGCAATCTGGATGGATCCTCGATGCTGGAAGTCGCCGCACTTTTGACCATTGTACCCGTAAGTTCTGCCCTAATTCTCTCCGATTTTGTCTTCTCTCATGATCTCCGATGATGGCGTCGCGGTTTCTGCTTCAGGTTTTGGTTCTTCTTCGCTACTCGATTGGTTCCCACCTGAAAATCGGTTCGTCACTCGTTCCTTCTCTCATTTCATCTCCCCTGTTTCTGGGAATGGGACATTGTTGTATTCTGTCCGAACGCTCGAGTTTAAGAGCGATTCTCGATTTTGAGCGGATAAATGGGTGTAGAATCACGAAATATTCTGATTCCGAAGATCTGAAAATCACCCAATATGGTTACAAATTGAAGTAAAACGAGACGAATTCATCATGAATCATCAAATTATGGGTATTGTGCTGCTGGTTCTTTTGTTAAATTAGTCTAAGACCCTTCTTTTTTTGGTCATAGATGATTATGGCAGAGACATCTCTTCCAAGAAAAACGATGATAGAAATGTCGTTTCCAGGAGTTGGAGTGCTTACGGACATGCTTTATCCTTGGATTTCTTCTTCATTGTCCTTCCCATGCTTTTGTTTTTCACTGTATGCCTTCGCATTCTCTGCCTGAGATCACAGTTTTGTCTCACAAGTCTTATATAATGTGGCTCCTATGCCTCGGGTTTATACTCGAGTTTCGGTTTTTTCTTGCTCTGTATAATCAACGAATGCTTGTTACAGGTGCTATCTGACTGGATCTACTCGGGGGCAATTTTGTTGTCGACGATGCTGATTCTTTCCGTGATTTCCAAAAGGTAGAAGTTTTAAAAGTCATGCATTTTCTCAATATTCACTTTCAGGACCGAGGTTTGTTTTGGTTAACTTGTTGAACTTTCGATGTAAGATTTATTGAGAACGAGTGACTTGGAGACTCTGACCGAGGCTTTAGAACTTCAATTCAATTCTAGGTCTTATCCTAGGTTGACGGTTGGACCACCTTTCTCGTTCAGAGCAAGCATATCGTCGTATAGAGTTGCTCTGGTAAAGAACCATACTTATGCCTTAGTTGATATATATACTAGCCCGGTATGATCCGTTTACTGAAGGGTTTCTCTCGCAGATGTTAATTACATGTTTGTGTATCTTGGCTGTGGACTTCACTATTTTCCCGAGAAGGTACGCCAAGACAGAGACTTATGGTACTAGCTTGGTATGGTTTTGATTTGTATTATCATACTCAATGACATTTGTTTTTGCTTCTCTGCTCATTTGCTTCAAACAAATCCAGGATTGATTTTCTTATTTTGATGAGTAACTTTGTACAATTGTGATGACTGCCAACTCAAAATCAGATGGATCTTGGAGTCGGCTCCTTTGTGCTGGCAAATGCCGTAGTTTCACGGGAAGCTCGAGATATCTCATCAGTGTGGGTGGTTTTTCTTGTTACTGATTTTATGATGTTGCTTCGAATTCACAGTATTATGTGTGAATGCATCTCTATTCAGTTTCTTTAACGCTCTATATAATGTTAAATTTCGGCAAAAATCTTCTTTCTTAATTAGCTCTATGATGAAAAAACGATTTATGGTATTCTTCTGAATTTTGTCAAATTGCTGCAGGAACTGGATAACTGGACTTAAAGCAACCACTCCTCTATTTTTGCTTGGGTTTATTCGTTTAGTTACTACTAGAGGCGTGGATTATCAGGTAGGGACTAGAGAGACATCTTTCTAACGATAGAAAATTTCGTAACAGATATGTCCACTGAAGATGCTGCAAAATGTAACATCTGACGTAACGAGAAATTCTCGTAACCTAACCGACTGATGCTTCTTCTGGCTATACAAATACAATGTTAAATCATGGTCCCAACTCATTGCAGGTCCATGTTACGGAATACGGAGTTCACTGGAATTTCTTTTTCACACTTGCAGCCATCTCGGTTCTCACATCATTTTGCCACATTCCGGCCAAGCACTCTGGAATCATTGGTTTTGCTGTTCTTATTGGTGAGTATATTCTTCTAGCTTCACCTATTTTTTTTTTTGTTCCAAAGGGAATTACGGGATAATGGACTCAGTCGACCTAAGTATCTTCACCTTCTTAACTCTTAGGGTACCAAACTTGGTTGGTTAATGGGCTGAATACATATCTGCTTTCGGATGAAAGAGGAGCCGACATCATCAGCCAGAACAAGGAAGGAGTCTTCAGCATTTTCGGTAATGTCCGATTTGATATGTTATACGGCTTCCTGTTCCTTTGTCATGCCATATGCCATACTCATGATCAATTCAAATACTATAAGCAAATACATATTTGATTTGTATGATGACATATTTACTATTTTCAGGATATTGGGGGATGTACCTTCTTGGTGTTCATTTAGGCTACCATCTCTTCTACACGAAAAAGACGTCTATTAGTAGGAGCAGTACGAGGGCAATCGCTAGGGTCTTTCTCGTCTCGTTTCTGTTGTGGTAATTATGCTCGTTTTCGATATATCGCGCCCCATAGTAATAACAGGGGGGCTTGTGACCTACTACGGGAAATTTTACATCAAAGTTCACGACTTCCTAACACTTCCCTTAGATGTGTTTGTACGCAGGGTCTTGACTATACTTCTGGACAACTATGTCGAGAGAATTTCTCGCCGTTTGGTATATAGTTTCTTCCTCCTCTAGCTTCTCGGTATAATAACTCGAATCAGAATGTTGGATTTGGAACCGAGAATAATAACCGGAAACGTCCAATGCAGTGCAACATGCCTTACGTTACTTGGGTTCTTGCCCAAAATCTTCAGGTCATCCCCTCATTCTCTTCTAGTTTATGCATGAATGCATATCAATGTATTGGAATTTGACCGAGATTTTTTTTTTTTTTTTTTTTTTCCAAAATTTTTCGGGCAGTAGGGATATTTATGCTGTCTGCATATATCCCTGCAAGTGGACTTTCATCGCTGGAAGAAGCATTCGACCGAAACCTGTTGCCTACATTTCTGCTTGTAAGCTGCGTACATGAATAAAGTATTCGATTAATTCTCTTTGGAGCGGAACCCTTAACCAATTCTTTTTTTTTTTTGGTCGTGAATAAAACGCAGGCAAATGTTCTTACGGGAGTGGTGAACCTCTGGGTGGATACCATCTTCATCTCGCCAGCCCCATCCCTCGTGATAATGATCGCTTACGCATTTGCCTTATCCGCTGCAATGGGAGCCGTTCATTTCTCCGGCGTCCGATTAAAGTTTTGGTAAACATCCTCGGACCCTCTATTGGTCCAAACCACAGTTTAAGACGGAGAGCCGTTTGGTTATAGATATTACAACCGTTTAGACCAAACTTCAAGACACATTGTTCTTTTTGGGCCCTCAACTTGTGTTACGGTGTTTGGAAAAAGATTATCCATTTTCCCTTTTGGAGCTTTCTTGCATCACGGAGATGTATACATGGATCTTGTAAGTATATGGCGCACACACGATAAATCATATATAAAATATTGATTCACATAACCAACAAAAAATCATTACACTATAAGTCCCATGATAGAGTTAAAACGCTTTACAGTAAAATCATGTACTTTGAGAATCTATTGGAGATGTTAAAAAATCTATGATATCAGCTCAGATCCATTATTTATTCTAATTTGTTAAAAAATCTGAAAAATTCCAAAAAAAAAATGTCTAAAACAAATCAAATAACTTAATTGGGGCTCCGACAAGATTATGAATCAGGTTTTCACAACCCATTAGCTACACACATCAGGGCGAGTTCCTATATCATCGGATCAGAGAGTGCAGCCATTGCCATGAACGCCGCCATGGAAGCCCACAAGAGCCTCATCTTCGTCTACGGGACGCTGAAAACAAATCATCCGAACCACTTCCTCATGGAGGATCTGATCACGAGAAACGACGCCGTCTTCGTCGGCCACCGCGCGACCCGTTCGCCCCACCCGCTCGTGGTGGGTCTGCACGGGATTCCATACATGATCAACCTACCGGGGTCGGGTCATCGGGTCAGGGGCGAACTCTACGCTGTCTCAAAACGCGGGCTCGCTCGGCTCGACGAACTGGAAGGGATAGAGGTCGGGCACTACGAGAGACTCCCGATTGAGGTGGCGGCGGCGACGGTGACGGAGGAAGAGGGATCAGACGGCATCGTTGCGGCGGAAGCGTACTTTGCTCACCGGAGATTCGGGGAGAGGCTGTGGGAGAAGAAGGGGAGATGTGGGATGATCGAGTACGGTCAAAACGACGGCGTACGGTACGTTAGGCCGAGGGACAGGCCGAGATCTGGCTCTGTTCTTGATGAAATCGAGGGTTTTGTCTCTTCTCGTTCCGATTGATTTCGTCTTGTCCCCCCTTGGATTCATGTTTCTCAGGTTTTTACCGTATATGGGTATTCCCCAAAATCTGAAATTGGTGACATTTTCAGGATTGAAATTGTTGTAACGCAATGTCTTATCAATCGGAATCGAACGTTGATATGATCATCTGGTGATAGTTTGGGATTTCAATCTCGTTGTGCATGATTGTGTCGGAGGCTTATGAAATTTCATATGATTCTGAAAAATCGTCGTAATATTTTGAAGATTGTGGCTTCTATCTTGATCGAGTTTATGAACATAACACCGCCTTCAAAAAAAAAAACACGACAAAGATTTAGATTATGGACACATGACTCAGAAACCAGACGCCGTGACATGAACCTGAAACCAAGAAGCTCAACTTCTGATGTTGTTCATGCTTATGCTTAGTTCTCGCTACTTGTTAGTATTTTGTTCCAATTCAGAATCCGACAAGAAGAAGAAAGAATTGTATGGCTTGTGAGCGTCACTGTACGTAAGTGGTGGGAAGAAGAGATTCTTTTGGGACTGTATTATAATGTGCCTAAGCCTACAACGCACGCTTTTGCTTTTTTGGGAACCCTAGAGTCTAGTAGCACTCATCACGCTTTTGTTATCGCCATTGAAGCCCCTGGACCAAAACCTCTGCTAATCCACAGTCGCCATCTTCCTACGCACATGCTCTTACATCTTTATCCACCACCACCCCCCCCCCCCCTTTT
>NW_010965372.1:7202651-7206083 GCF_000463585.1 Tarenaya hassleriana | reverse complement strand
CACCCCCCCCCCCCCTTTTGTATTTTGATGCGGCATTTTATTCATATGTATGGTATACGTCATGCTTATATATACACTTATCACATGGAGGAGAGGGCACGAGGGCGAATAGTGAATGTACGTTTTGAGATGTTAGAACTTATTATTCAACATTTTCTAGTGGAGATATTTTGATCTCTTTTTGGATCTTTGGAATCTATAGAAAATGCAAACTAGTGTTTTATATAAGTGTTACATTAATTTCATGATCAAATGGCACATATATCATGTAATATCGATATATTAATGTGAATCAAAATGGGATCAGGTTTTGACAAAAGATTTTCATGTCCGGACATTCACAAAGCGTGGAAGAGAAGAAAAGGAAAAAAAAGGAAGCACTATGGGAGAGCAAAGGGAGATGGACTGGTCCTACGCCCATCATCAACATGAAAAAACCCTAATGCTTTTGCATGTGATCTCCCACTTTGTTTGTATAGAACAATACATATCTATATATACAATGTATATTTCTATACGTATATCCTCTGTGTGTGCGTATACCTATTATCACTTCCCAAAGGTGGCGAGCAAATTCGCATTTTGCTGGATACAATTAGTCGGTTGCTTATCCTTTTTGAAAATGAAGTCTGACCTTTCTCTTCTCATCTCCCTTCTTCACCATGTAGAATTTTGTCGAGAAATGGCTTCTTAACTTTTTTATAACATTTTTAATGTCATTATAAGCATACAATTTGGATGCACACTTATGTCTTAAATGTATATTATATTGCATAAAATTGGCTTGTAAAATTATGTGCATAGGCTCATTTTTAGAATCTGTCTATATGATATCATATATATCGATAAAGATGGAGAGTGACATATGTGTGAAAGGACACATATAAAAATCGATTTGTAGCAGGTTTCTAGATAGAATCGATATTGAGATGAATCGAATGTATCGAAATAAAAAGAATCGAAGATTTTGTAGTTACGAGACTATATAGTTAATGATAATTTTAAAGAATTGATCGAACAACTCGCACCAATAATATACATCTACTTTTTCGATTGTCTATATCTTGAGAACTTCAAATTTAAACGTGATAGCTTTTGCATAGTGTTAGAATGGAAATCTTCTAGAAAATATTTTTTGAGGAGTGTGCAATCAGAATAAGGCACGTTAATGTTGGTTTGTGGAACAGTTTCAACATCTATAACATTAGCGGCGTTACAATGTCGTTAGTGATTAAGATGTATATATATATGTTCTGTGGAGCTATGTGAATGATCATGAAATAATTAAACCATATGAAATCTATAATCCAATGTCCATAATGTGATGAGAAAACTCAAATCCTCAATGGAAATTAAGGGCGTTCGATAATCGATATACATATAGGCGTACCAAGTGAAAAATAAAATTGTATAAATCAAAACGTGTTTGACAAGTCTTTTTTATTTAACATATGAAGTTCAAACAGATTGGCAAACCAAGTGATTTAGGGTTTCATGTATACTCATGGATATTTGGTAATGTCTCTTCACTTAGTTTTTTATTTATTTATATACTTTTAATTTCCTCCGACATTTTAAATTTGGAGAGAGTTGGTCAGTGGCTGGAAAGCACTGAAGCTAAGTTGCGCATTAAGGGCTTTAAGTTTTTATTTATTTATTTTCTGTAGGAGAGAATATATTTGTATATGTTGAAAAATAATAAATGTTTAAATTTAATTACTTTCTGTTAATCTTCTAGAAGTAAGCGCCCAACCGGCAAGTTTGACATGCACATGCATGCATATGTGCGCTGCTTTCGTTATTACCTGGTTCTATTTGTTTAAGATACATATATATATATATATATAGGACATTGTAGAAAACCTTCACGCTCTTAATATATATATTGTACATGAAAACACATACACAAATATTAATGTCAAAAGATCTTTGATCAAGATTTGCGAGATCCAATATGGAGATATATATATATATGCATGTTTTGTAATTGGTGTACGTTTGTGTATGTGCGTATACTATACTTTATAAAACAATATGTAAGAAGACAACATTTGTATTAATTGGAAGACATAAATTAATTAGGGTTTTTATGCGAGGATATATATATATATATATATGAATAAAGAAATAAAGGTTTGGTTTTAGGGTCGTTAGAGAGAACAGTGAGAGAGGCACACTTCGCATAGCGAGTTAGACTATATGGAACTGCTAAAGCTAATTGACAATGTAAATAATAATGTAATATATATAGTTATCTACTGAAATATTAATTTACATTATGTTTTGTCTTTAATTATTTTATAAACATTTGGTCTGTCACAAGGTATTGAAATCACCCAATTAATACACCTCAAAACAATTTGTTAAATTAGATTCATACCGAAATGCAAGTGACAACTTATAGATAGAAAAAGAAAATGAAAACTCTAGATAGAGATTAACGTCCCAATCATTGAATATGATTATATATATGTATGTATAATATAAGAATGGTATTTAATTAAAATAGAAACAAAATTAGGAATGGTGGGGTCTTCACATTGACATATAGTGAGAGTGCCTCAACCACTCTTTAGAAATGTTGTGAACGCGGCTTCGGACATCAACCCGATCGCTATAAATAGCCCATTGAGCCATTCCATCTTCATTCAAACACATTCCCAAAATGGAAACTCGCAACAAAAATGCTCTCGCTACTCTCTTCTTCTTCCTTCTCGGCGTCGGCATTTCCTACGCCACAAGCCGCACCCTCCTCACCTACGACGTTCCGTACAATGCCGGCCACGGCGGCGGAGAAGGAGGCAGCGCTGGCTACGGAGGCGTAGTTGGATACGGCAGCGGTGGCGGCGGCGGCGGCCATGGCGGTGGCGGAGGAGCTGCCTACGGTGGTGCTGGTGGGTATGCTGGTGGAGGTGGTGAAGGTGGTGGAGGTGGATATGGAGGAGCCACCGGTGGATACGGCGGTCATGCTGGAGGCGGTGGCGGAGGCAGTGGAGGTGGCGGAGGATCCGCTTACGGTGGCGGAGGGGAACATGCTGGTGGCTATGGAAGCGGTGGTGGTGAAGGCGGCGGAGCAACCGGCGGGTACGGCGGCGGGGAACATGCCGGTGGTGGCGGCGGCGGAAGTGGAGGTGGAGGCGGAGCTGCCTACGGTGGCGGAGGAGAACATGCTGGTGGTTACGGAGGCGGAGGTGGTGAAGGCGGCGGCGCAGGTGGGGCGTATGGCGGAGCTGCTGGTGGAGGCGGCGGACATGGAGGCGGTGGCGGTGGAGCATACGCCGGTGGGGGATATCACGGCGGTGCGTATGGAGGTGGTGAGGGTGGTGGAGCAGGAGGAGGATACGGAGCTGGTGGGGACCACGGCGGAGGGTACGGGGGAGGTGCCGGAGGTGGAAGCGGCGGAGGAGGAGCGTACGGAGGCGGGGGAGCACC
>NW_010965372.1:7184036-7202543 GCF_000463585.1 Tarenaya hassleriana | reverse complement strand
AGGGAGCCGGTGGAGCACATGGAGGTGGTTATGGAACGGGTGGTGGTGCCGGAGGTGGATACGCGGGAGCAGGTGGATATGGAGGCGGAGGCGGCGGTGGTTCAGGTGGGGGCGGTGGAGGTGCGTACGGAGCAGGCGGCGAGCACGGTGGGGCTTACGGCGGCGGTGGAGGTTCAGGCGGAGGACATGGCGGCGGCTACTACTCCCCTTGAATGATTTAATATAATGATATTATTGTTATTATCCCATTTGTGTATTATCTATCACCCGAGGGGACTAAAATAAGATGGAGGGGGTGGCGGTATACATAAAATTAAAATGCGTTTTTATTAAGGTATTGTAACATTTTGTATCCATTTGAACTTTGATGATGTGCTTCCTAGTTATTAAAAAACAACTTATTATCTTAATCAAGTGCTTACTTTCTTCTAATAATTTCATATTACAATTCAATGAGAAAAATAACCAAAAATAAAAACAATATGGGAAAATTATATGTTTGATATATTATATGATGTCCCAACTCCCAAATCTCTCTCTTAACTACAAAACAAAACCAAATAAACACTGATTTTGGGCTTTTAAAGCTAAACAATGAACCAAAAACAGAAAAATGAAAAGAAAAAAAAACAGAATATCGATTCGTACATTAAAGGATTCTGTCCTGAAGATCGTTGAAAATGCCGGAAGCCAAAGAGCCGATCTTCTTCTTGGTTTCACCCGCAATGTTCACCAGTGACGATATATCTTGCTGCGCCTGTTATCAATATGAATACGAATGAACATTTGCATAAGAAAATACAGACACGCGCCAAATAAACCCACTGAAAACGGAAATCACCTGGAAAGAAAGCCGGTTGATGAGATCACTGGCGGTAATATCAGTGGATGAATCATCTCTCCCATGGCCAAAAAGATCAGCACTGGAAATAGCTGCTGAGCCCTGTAAACATTATAAAACATTTGAATCACCAGTACCCTCCAGTGTAATCTTCTTCTTTTAACTCGGATAATCAAAGGGAATGTCCTTGTGAAGTTTTTAATAGGGGAGTGAGATGACGGACCGAGAACTTCTGAAGGGTAGCTTTTGTGTCGAGATCACCAGCTCTGCTCTCATCCCCGAAATATTGGGCGGAAGAAATGGACTTTGCGTTCGAGAATTTCTTTCTCGCTTCATCACTCTCTTCGACCTAGTAAGGAATTAGTTTAGCAGAAAACTGGGATTGACACTAACTCTTTTTGTTGAATTTCGTAAGAAATGCAACTTACTTGAACTTTAGAGGAGCTCGAACTCGATTTCTTTTGGAAACCGCTATCCATTCCAAATTCCGCAAAGAAGTTTGATGACTTTGGCGGAGCGACATGGCTAAGCACTTGCGGACCACTCTGCCCTCCAGACTGCATGTTGTCTTCAACATACTCAAACCGAGGGGCAAATGATGAACCCGCTAATGAAGAGCTGCTGGTGTTAGCTGAGGATGCCGCAGGAACAACTGGTGCAGGTTCTTCCGGCTTCTGCTCATAGAGATTTTCATTCCGCTGCATTTTTTTCCCCAAAAAGAAGAATTGTGAATGTTTAATTAAAAACCCGTTTTCCAATACGTGCAAAACTAGCGTCAAAACTGCAGAATCTTACCTTGGTAGTAAGCTTGCGAGCACCGAGACCCCCAGTCCTCCCCGTCTTTTTTGCAACAAGCGGTTTCTTAACTATACTAGACACAACTGTACGAGAAACTTTTGGCGAACATGGAACATTGGATGATTCTTGTTTAGCAGAAGAACTTTCTTTAGAAGGTTCATCTTCCTTGACAGCAGAAGAAAACCCGTTAGATCCTTCCACTGGCTGAGAGGCTGCGACAGGTGATGATGGCAGACCAGGCTCTTCCGCCATGGCTTTAGCCACTTCCTTGGCGAGAATCTGTTTGTATAATTCGGCTGCTCTCGAAGTGTACTTGCCCTCGATTTTGCCACCATCAGTCCATCCATGTTGCTTAAAGAACACTTGAGCACGGTTGTTGCCACCAAACATCATCGTTCTGAGCTGTTCAGGACTCCATGAGTCTAAGTTCGTAGACCTTTTCAAAAAAGGAAATGTATATTAAGTGACTCAGAAGTATTTGGCCATATTCATTCCGATCAACCATGTTCTTCTGCATACGGTATAGATTACGGTCGGCCAGATTCTTCTCTTCCTAAGAAAAACGGTAACTGAGGGCTCGAAAACCAACACTGAACCAATTTTTATATTCTAAGCTACCTGGCAAATGATACACGAGCAGATTCCCGAAAACCAGTGAATTGAGAACTATCAAATAACATGGAAGACAGAAGAAGAAGAAAACAATGGCTATCAACCATGCTTGTCGCGAGTATGACGGTATTATTTACCACACCAATGTACAATTCTCGGACAGTTTACACCATAATAAGAAGGAAGATGAAAGGAGAAGTCAACGAATCCTACATAGAGAAGCTCTTCAGACAATCATGCCTTGAACCCTAGCCAGAGCAACGAATCGCGCTACGATTCTAAGCTAGAATAATCTCGATCGAGTTAATCAAACAGTGAACACTATAGAATTGGAGTTTCCCGGAATCTGAAACTACCTCACGAAGCTGATATGAACACCGAGACTCCGATGAACAGCTGAGCAATCGATGCAGAGAAACACACCGTAAGGAACCGATGCCCATGTCGGATTCTTCGCATTACAGTCGAAGCACGTCTGAAACCCCAAAAAGCCAAAACAGGATCATCATAGGAGAACGAAACTTAATCGAAGCTCTGATCATACAAAATCCAGATCTGAAAGAGTTGATAATCCTCAAACAAACAAAAGCCCAGATCTAAGAACCACAAACACAATAAACCCCCATTGCAAACAGCTCAAGAAACGACAAGAAATCGAACCTTGTTCTCAGATTTTGCTTTCAGTTTTCTGAAAACAACATTCTTGTCAGTAAGATTCTCAGATGCCATCGAAGCAGAGTCTATGGAAATTTAAGGGTTTACAAGTGGATCGATACCCTCAAAACCAAAACCCGGAAATCTGGAGAGTCGATGATGGATCACCTCCTCGGGCAACCTACACTACAAGATTAAAAAGAAAAAATATATGAGAAATGAAGAAATTTTTATTTTCCTTTTTTTTCCGCTTCAAATCAAAGTTTTCCGTACTAAACAGACGAAAATACCCCGAAATAAACTATAAATATACGGGAATACCATTGAGGTCGAAGAATTTGTGAAACGGCAGGTCGTGCGTGATCCCATCTCAAAAGCGACACGACGTTAAAGGCTTAACGGACGAACCCTTGTCTCGCCCACTTTTCCTGCACAGTATGCCTAATCTACTCATCCATTGCACATGAACATCACAACCTTAATTACGACATTGCAATTGTAAATTCTCATAACATCCACAGGAAAAAAAAAACGTAATTACGACAATGCCCCAGACTTTCAATTATGAATGGCACAAATCTCATAATGGGCCTATTACAACCTTAATGGACCTGGTCCGTCAAAATTCGGTTCCCATTATATTATATATACGGACATGTATTATATATATAAGAATGAATTTAATTTTTCAAAATGCATGTTGTGTATCTTCATATTATTTATATGTACAATAAACGTCGTCGTTTTAATTCTACTGCACGCGATTTTTATTAGGAAAATGCCTGCAAATATCATGGTTCATTTCAATAAGATCTAGCATAATTACATGTAATTTGAATTAACCACGAATCAATCTCTGTGTGTGTGGTATATGTATTCGTGCATATATATATATATATATATGTGATGAGATATTGAAAAAAATATTTATAACTTATTGACGTCTGTTGAGTCCTGAGGTTTTGCAGATCTGCAACCGCCAAGCTTCTAGTTCCAAGAAGTCTCCGACTTCGTATTTATCAAATATTTAACTTTATTATTAATTAATGGTATTATTATAAAATATAAGAGACTGATTGACTCTACGTAATCGTTGGACTCGTGTACTGAAAAAAAAATAACTATATACATATATATATATATATATATAATATAATATAATATAATATAATATAATATAATAGAACAAAATCCATGCCATAAGCATCAAAGGTAATTATTGTTTTTCCATTGTAATATCACTCTCCTCAAGTCTTGGCCACTCTTTTTTAGCAGGGCCAACTTTTAGAAAAGTTGTCCTGTTATTTTTATCCCATTTGAAATATCAATATATATGAACCAAATTGAACTTATATATATGCGTATTTTTCATATATGATATATATATATATATGCATGTGTCATATATGCGATTCTTGTCGTTAGGATTGGCATTTTTAAAAATATCACACTATCTAGCGCAAAACTTTTTTTTTTGATAATCAGGATAGTTCCCCGAACCTTCGGCCCAAATACATCCACCCTAGATTCGGGACTATGGACCATTTTTTGTCCAGAAATTACCTTCCTCCCCACCAGTGGAATCGAATCTGGGACCATTTCTGGCGCAAAACTTACGGAGTAGTTTTTCATTGAAAAGATAATATTGTTTTAATAATTACAGTAAACAAATAAATAAAATTCTATATTTAGCCTCAATAAAACACGGGGAAAACAAATTGAATGTTGAGATAAAAGGGAACGGATAGCAGCCAGCCTCAAATTAAATAATCTCGAGAATCTTATCCTACTGCCATCCGAATTTTAATAATTAATTTGTTAATTTTAAATTATTTATCCCCGCCATTTGATTGAGTAATCTTTGTATGAATCTATTATTATAATACAAAAAACGACCATGCTTATGATTTCGCATGAGAAGTAGACGTGACACAAACAAAAACAATGGAGTGGATTAGACTGCCACGATAGATCGAAAATCTTATTATTTAATAATATAAGAACTTCGACCGTGTTTATATATAATATTACAGAAAAATATACAAGGAGAGAATGTGCGTCATACATGCTGACATTGTTTTACAACATTATATATATATTACATAATAAATACCAACATTGATGATTTATCAGTCGTAAATGTTTGGGGAATTAACATAGATTCGTATTTCTTTTATAGTAATGATTCCAAAAGTATTATTAGATGTTTAAAAGAGATAAATAGATTTGCGATGAAAAATCTATATGACTCGTGTATATCCCAATTTTCAGAATTTTGGCCTTACATTTATGCTTTATAACCAAAAGATCTTAGAAGTGAACCGACCCTAATATAAAAAATAAATGATTTTGGGATTAACTTGTTTGTTTTATGATATTTTGTGAGGGAATAAAATGAGTAAATGTTGACAGAAGAAGAAAAAGTAATAATGAGCTGTTGAAAGTTGAATAATTGAAGAATCTCTCCAAGCCAGTTACTGTGTTCCTGTCCCTCTTATCTCTTCTCCGCTACACACTCAATCACCGCCTCTCTTCTCCCCTCGGAAAGTCTCCGCCGCAATCGACTGGAGGATTGGCTCTCCACTGGATGTTCTCATGGCCGATTACCGGCAGAACCAGCCAACTAAAGGCACAACGGCGTCGATTAACCAATGGACGACCGACGATGACGCGTCCGTGATGGAAGCCTTCATGGGCTCCGATCACTCTGCTCTCTGGCCACCGGCTACTCCGCACCAGCAATTATCCGGCGGGGCCCACCCCCAGCAGCCGGCGGCCGCGCAGTCGCAGTTCAACGAGGATACTCTCCAGCAGCGGCTCCAGTCCTTGATCGAAGGCGCGAGAGAGCCCTGGACCTACGCGATATTCTGGCAGCTCTCGTACGATTTCCCCGGAGGCGACGGCACCGCCTTGCTCGGATGGGGCGATGGATACTACAAAGGAGAAGAGGATAAGGGTAAGAGCAGGAAGAAGTGTTCTTCAGCGAGCGCCGCGGAGCAGGAGCACCGGAAGAGGGTTATAAGGGAGCTGAACGCGCTGATTTCCGGCGGAGAAGCGGTCGGAGCCGCCGATGACGCCGGCGACGAGGAAGTCACGGATACAGAGGGGTTCTTCTTGGTGTCGATGACTCAGAGCTTCCTGAACGGGACTGGGTTACCGGGGCAAGCGTCCTTAAACTCTCGAACGATCTGGCTTGCCGGGTCGGGTGTGCTGGCCGGGTCGGGCTGTGAGCGAGCCCGTCAGGGTCAAATCTACGGGTTGCAGACGCTGGTGTGTATTCCATCGGAGAACGGCGTCGTCGAGCTGGGTTCGACGGAGGTGATCCAACAGAGCTCAGATCTGATGGAAAAGGTCAACACTCTGTTCCATTTCAACGACGGTGGTGGCGAAGCGGGTTCTTGGGCGTTCAGTCTGAACCCGGACGAGGGAGAAAACGACCCGGCCCTTTGGATTAGCGAGCCCACCACCGGAATTGAGTCAGGTCACGTTGCTCCGACGGAGGCGATAAACAACGGTAATTCCAACTCCAATTCCAATTCCAATTCTCACCTATTTCCAAAGCCTGGCCATTTCGATAACGGCGGTAGCTCGGTCGAGAATCCTGGTCAGAACCCGCAGAGCGATTTGAATTTATCGAGTTCTGGGTTGAATCAAAATGGGAATTACCCTGATGGGTCGCGGCCAAAATCCGGAGAGATTCTTACATCCAGCGAGAAAAGGAACGGAAATGGAACCGGGTATTCGGGTCAAACCAGTTTTATGGCAGGGGATAGCAATAAAAAGAGATCTCCGGTCTCAAAAGGAAGCAACAACGAGGAAGGGATGCTTTCCTTCACTTGCGGCGTAGTTATTCCCTCCGCCGCCGCGAAGTCCGGCGACTCGGACCACTCAGATGTCGAAGCGTCGGTGGCGAAGGAAGCAGACAGCGGAAGAACCGTTGAACCGGAGAAGAGGCCGAGAAAACGGGGAAGAAAACCGGCCAACGGAAGAGAAGAACCGCTGAATCACGTAGAGGCGGAGAGACAGAGGAGAGAGAAGCTGAATCAGAGGTTCTACGCCTTGAGAGCCGTGGTTCCAAACGTCTCAAAGATGGACAAAGCATCTCTTATCGGAGATGCCATATCATACATCAGCGAGCTCAAATCCAAGCTCCAAACGGCAGAATCCGACAAAGAAGAGCTGCGGCAGCAGCTAAACAAGGAGGAATCTGGTAAAGATTCACGGCCACAACAACGCAGTAAAGACCGAAAGGGTGTCATTACGAATCAAGATTCAGGTCTGGCGATAGAGATGGAGATCGACGTGAAGATCATAGGTTGGGACGTGATGATACGGATCCAATGCGGCAAGAAGAACCACCCGGGTGCTAAATTCATGGAAGCACTCAAAGATCTGGACTTGGAGGTCAATCACGCCAGTCTATCCGTGGTGAATGATCTCATGATCCAGCAAGCAACCGTGAAAATGGGGAACCGGTTCTTCTCGCAGGACCAGCTTAAGAGGGCTCTAATGGCGAAAGTCGGAGAAATCCAATGAAAAAGACTCTCTTATCTCCATGTGGGTAAAGGTAAGGCTTCACCCTTTAGTAGAAAGAAAAAAAAAAAGCCCATGAAAGATGTTAACTTTATAGGGTAATGTTTATTATTGCAAGTACCCATTTGTTGTTGTTTGTTGTATGTTATTGACATGTAACAGTCTATTTACCTAATGCTGAATAAATGACAATTTTGATTAAATACCCATTTAATTTTTGCTACCCCTAAAACAAGAATGTTGGGAAATTAGGGATAGACACTAGTTGAATACTATAAAATATAATATTATTTTTTATTATTAATTGAACATTCGCAAGTAATTAGTCGATCCAAAAAATATCAATTCGAATCCAAATTTCGAATTTTAAGTATCAAAACTCAATCCTTATCTCAATTGCAAAGTCGGATATCTAACCTTCGGATCAAGATAAATATTCGAAATTCAGATATTTTGTCTATTGATTTTTTTGTTTTTGATAAACATCTATTGAAAATTCATTTTTCCTCGTATTTCTTTCTTTTGACTCGTCTCCCTCGTCTTTCACTAAATTTAATTCTATTTCAATATTTTATTTTATAGGCCCTTTCGTTTTTTAATTTTCGTTTTATTTAACTTAAATTATATTCCAATATTTTGTTTTGTTTCACTTTCTGTCGGATCAAGTTGGCAACTTGCAAATGAAGGCGTATGATAATCATTTCATTTGCCTTTGTTACACGATAATACGATATGGGACTTTAAGTTCCTGATTTAATATAATCCATTCATTTTCTTTACTTTATCATTTCGAATTTAATTCCTCTGTCTATTTCACATACAGAGGATCCATCCTGCTGCATTATTACCAAAAAAGATGACGTATCTTGTTTTCTTAAAAAAATATATTCAGAACTTTATATTGATAAAGAAAATTAATGTTTCAACTTATTAAAATTTTCTAAATAAAATTTCAACTTTATGTTTTACCTTTTAAAACCCAGATTTTAATATATATATTTATTTAAATAAATTTAAAATTTATAAATTACATCAAATTTAACTCCAGACACTGACATAATAATCCGAATAATGATGTAACAATTTTAAATTCGTTCAAAATCACGTGTAATATTTTGTTAAAATCAAAATTATCACATCATCGTTTGAGTTATTATATTAATATTTAGGATTACGTTTGATATGACTTACAAATTTTAAATTTATTAAAATATGAATATTAAAATTTAGGTTTTAAATGTTAAAAATTAAAAGTTAAGTTTTATTTAAAAAAATTTGAGAACTTTCGGTATTAATATTCTAATTTTTCTATTGATAAAAATAAAACAGCGGATGAAGGGGTCCCACAATCTGAAACTCCTTTTTTTTTTGCCTGAAAACGGCACACACTTTGAAGCGCTTTGCAAAAAATGGAGGGAGAGTCGACATGTGGAGGAACAAGTAACTTACCACAATTGGGCTCTTTTTATTGTTTGTGCCCTCCCCTCATCTATGTTGTTATTACGCATAGTAATAAATCATTAATTACACAAATAAAATAAAACTAATCACAATTAGATTATTATTAAGTCCTATTAATCTTCGTTAGTTAGGGTTCTAAGGCGGTCATAAGACTCATATCCCGAGAAAGAAAAAAAAAACTTGTCGGAAATGTCCGAAAATTACCGATCTCACTCGGAGCAAGTAAGGACATTTTTGTCATTTCCAGATAAAAATAAAAAGGGTTGTGAAAAAGGAAAAATAAGAATCGAGGTTAACAATAAACACAGTAGAAAATATGACACAATGAAACAGCAATTTATAGAAAACAGGAATTTTTTCCCTTGGCCACGTGTCACATCGCCGGGGAACCGGCGGCTTCGCCGAAGTCTCGAGCCATGGCTTCGGTGACGGAGGCGAGTTTCTGGAGATTGAGCTTGACGACGGTGTCGGCGAAGAGCCGCGTGTCCTCCTCCGTGTTTCCCTCCGGCACGTCCACCACGTACGATTCCAGGACCACGCTCCAGATCCGGCCGTCACGGTCGAAGCCGTGGACCGTCGTGACGGAGCTGTAGTTCTGGAGCCTGTGCTCGCCGCCGGTGATGCTGAACCCAGTCACGCGCCTCTCCTCGTCCAGGATGTCGAGCCGCTCCGTCGAGGTGTTCGCCGGGAGGCCGCTTATCACGGTCACGTCGCGCGTGCATCCCACGCGCATCTCGAACCCCTCCTCCAGCACGCAGCTCTTGATGAAGTGCTTGTAGGCCTGCGGCTTGTCGAAGCGCCGGACGACGGACCACACGATCTCCGGCGGCGCCTGGATCCGCTGCGCCAGGAGGGAAGAGCAGCGCCCCGGACCGAGTCGGTAGGTGTGGAAATCGGCGATCGACTGAGCCAGCTCGGAGAACTCCTCCTGGGTCAACCCGGATGGCATCGTTAGGTGATGGGTTGTATTGTTGTGGGTTTCCTCTCTGATTGGTTCTCGATCCGCCATTGATGTGGATTTTTAACCTGCTCCGGCAGATCAGAGAGAGAGAGAGAGAGAGAGAGAGAATTTGCCTGGGGGCATACGACAAGTGAGGGTTGATTTTGAGTGAGGAAGAAGGGTAAAGATGTCAGTTCAAGGGAAAATGAAGGGTAAACAAGGAAATCTGTAGAACGGAATTTAACGGGGTTCACTTTTCAACTGTGGTGGAGTTCCAAAGTGATTTAAGTTAATGATAATCTTTTGTCTTTTATATGTAAAATCTATTTATCAACCGTATATTAAATTAATTGGCCCTATTTTTTATTTTCTGAATTATGATGATCGTTGTTGCTCTCAAAACTGAAACACGAACGGTCCAACAACCAATTGAGATTTTCTCCTATTTCACATCTTTTCCCCTTGCGTAATTTATGTTTGATTACAGGAAAAAATAAATAGAAGTTACAAAAAAAAAAATATATGTATACGGTAGGTACAAGTTATGACTATTAGTGGCGCCGCCAGCTGTTTTCCTTTATCTATCCACAAACCCGTAATTACGCTTTTCCCGTATCATTTATTTTATATCTAAATGTAATATTTTAATCGTATATATATCTATATCTAATATTGGGATTTTCTATAAATATGGAATTGATTTAAAAATTTTGGATATTCTTAGGTTTATTTCAACGGCAAAGGCAAAAAATGAAGAAGATAGCATCGAGAATTCGCTTTTTTCTTTATAATTTTTTTGGGGAGTTGACCTTTTTTGGTTAAAAATATGTTAAATTGATGAGATTATTATTCCTATCACCATTTTTTTAATTAAAAGAGTTATTATAAAATGCATGTAATTCTCCTTTTTTTGTTTCATTTTTTTTAAAAGGAAAACAGACAACAAGAATATTCTCATTAAATATGTATTAATATAAGTATTCATCTCAAATATTCTTTGACAATAATTGTGAATTTGTTTATCGTAAAATAAGCATTGAAAGAATCTCTGGTGGCTTAAAAGCCTTCCTAATATTTTTATTTTACAAAGACCCAAATGATATTGGAATATACAGATCTCTATCCATACAATTGTTTTGTATATCTTCCTTTTACTACCATATTTTTCATGTAAAAGTACATACGCGCCACGTGTCATAGTTCAAATGGGCCTTCTTTTTCTGCATTTCGATCTCCAGCCCAGCCCGGTTACTTACGTAAACCATCACCATAACCGGATCCCCCCAATGGAATTACGTCAAACCAGTGTCCGGTATCTCATACCGGATTGGTAACAAGAATTCAGAGCAGACTGTGCCCGTAGATCGGAAAATTGTTGGAATTTATGGGTGAGGATTGAAAACCGGTTTATTCGGTTCACAAATAATTTTTTTCTTTCCATCAGCAGTTCAAAGTTAAAAAGGAATACAGAGGTGAAAGAGAAAGAATCGTCTAAACCGAAACCTAACCAATTTTTCTGGTCCAATTTTGAGCTTAACCGGTAAACCATGAGGACCAGCCCTCGGTTTATGTTAAGGAAAGGGCAGCTTAACCCAAGCTGGACCTTGTCATCTCATAGGCCAAGAAGCAAGCGGCATTGGCAGGGACACTCCTAGCCATGGCCGGTCCGAACCCTTTGTACAGACCCTTCACTCCCTCGGCCTTTAGAATCTTCCGGAAGGCATCCATGGAACCCGAAAACTTCGGGTTTTTATAATCATCGACTTGGAGCACACTCTTGACCACATCGGTCGGGTAAACAAACCCCCAGAAGGATGCTCCTGCCAAACCGCCGGCCATGATAAGTGATCCTTGTCCTAAGCTCGAAGTGTCTTCTCCTCCGGCTAGGAAGCGCTTGAAGGCTTCGTACACTCCAAACATGGCGGCGTTTCCCGGGACTTCACGGGCTAGAGTCGGGAATAAGCCTTTGAAGAGACCTCGGGCTCCACCTTCTGATTGGAGGACCTGACGAGCTACGTCCATTGGCCCACCGTATTTCACGGCTGCAGCCACCGAGCCTGCACCTGAGCTGGCCAGTGCACTTTGTGCTTGCAACCTGGTTTTGAAAATGACCACAAACCACAACGCAAATCAGGAAACTCTTCTTCGACAAAATCGTGGGCAGGGGAAAAACCGATACATGGTACTCTATAAGTAAGCATAGTTGAGAAATCTACGAGCAAACAGGTTGATAAGTTCATATATATTCATATACACATCTAGAACCGGCAAACACAAGAGCTAACCTGCACTTGATCAATTCAGTGGGGCAAGCAAGGAAAGAGACGGCGAATCCAGCCCCAGCACCACACACGACTTGCTGACCGATGGTCAAAGGGGCTCCGGGCTCAGATCTGAGCAATGCCTCCATCTGGCCTCGCACCGTGAACAGAACTGCATTGAAGGCAGCCACGGTGGCAAGTGGTGCACCCATTCCCTTGTAGAGACCTCTCGGCCCTTCGGCTGCGAGGGTCTGTTTGACCGCGTCGACAGCACCTGCGTACTTGGGAGGCTGGCCCGGGGCTGGAGCTGGCTGGCTTTGAAGTTTGACCTTGATGGTGTCAAATGGGTGTCCTACTATCAGCTGAGCTGCCCCTCCAACTGTCCCTGAAGCCAAATCCTTTGTTGCTTCCGCCATCTTACAGAGAAATACAGTGTTATGGATCAGTGAGATATGCATCTCAATGATGGAGATGTTAGCCAGAAAATGAATCCGTGAACAGATGTATGGCCTAGGCAGTAGAAGCTTAACGACCAATACCAGAATCAAAAAAATTGAACAGAACACGATTGTCTAATGAACTGATCAGATTAAGACAATGGAAACATGAAAGCTTGATATGTTTTTCTTAGATGAAGATATGAAAAGACTCTGTCCATACATGGCCATGGAGCTGTATGCATACGATCGATTTCAGCGCTTAACGCTATTCAGAGAGTAAGGATTAATCAGAGAAATGCTAGAACTATAAGACAATTGCTGGCAGATGGAAAAACCTGATCCAATTTCATTCACCGAAGAACCGAAACAATCATTGAATTCCCAGTAAAACCAGTTGGGATTTTCTCCAGAAAAAGGACCATTTTTCCCCGAAAAAGTTGGAAACTTTGTTTCCCAGAACCATACACATTAAGCAAGCATGACGAACAACTGCGGATGAAAAACGAATCATTGCTTACAAGAAGGCACCAAAATCTCGATGAAAGTGCCGAAAATCGAATCGGAACCCCGAAGAAGATTCGAATCTGAAAAGGGTTGCCTTACCGGAGATGATTGGATGGAAATGGAACGAGATCGAATGGGTCCGAGAAGGGTGAGCCTATTCCGGATGAATAGAAAGAACCCTGATGCAAAATCACGGGCCAGATTCAGAAAACTCCAAAACAATCCGATAAAATACAATGGAGAAAAAAGAAATCAAGTGGACAGAATTTGCACCCACCGCACCAATCTCCTCCACAAAGAAGGCAACTTTGCTGCCAAAGAGGCTATAAACTTTAGATCAAAGATCGAATTTAGTGGTTGGTGATTGTCTTCTTAATTCCCTTTTTTTGTGTGTGTGTGTGGGTGCGTACTTGTGCTGTGTCACGTGCGCGAAACTAGCTTGTCTTGGCGACCGTATGTTTGAAGGACTGTACTGTAGTATTCTTTGATTTTTTTTCCCACAATGGGTGGGTTATTCGGGTTTTAGTTTGTGTTAGGCCCCATTATATTTGAGTTTAATTATTTCGGTTTTAAAAAAATATAACGAGGTTTTTTATACTGAATTCGGTTGCGTTAGATTATATTTCTGTTTGAATTCGGTTCGGTATCAATTTTATGATTTTTAAGAAATTTTTGATTTTTTCAGTTACTTTTTTAACCGGTTCTAAATATGGATTTGTTTTTTTTTCTGATTTTAGAAAAATTATAATTATTGATTTTATATCGAAATTGGTTTGGTAACGTTCATATGTTATTTGATTTAGATCGGTTCGGATATTTGATTGTTAACCAAATAAGCCTTTCTTAGAGAAAATAGCTCTCTTTTATTAAACAAATAATCAACAACTAATTTATTAGAAAATGTGCTACTTTTCTTGAGTTTAAGATATTGTGCAGTTTTTTTAGTAAACTTTTTACATAAAAGATTAATTTTCTTCTAGATTAAGGCAAGTGTGTTTTTTATCTGATTAACGATGATTGGTGATCCAATTATTGAAATGAATGGGACAAATGCCCCTAATTAAAAAATAATAATTTTTATAGATTTATAAGATTTAAAATAAAATTGTGAAATATTACTGCAGTAAAATTACGTTTGTCAATAAGTTTGTCCCCGATTATAAATTTTTTAAGATTCATTACTCATCGGTCGGATATATATATTAAACATTCTATGGTTGCATATTTTAACGTTACGAGCCACCGAGGGAGTGTGAGCCCTAGCAGCTTGTTCACGGCCGTGGACGTTCATTTGACTGCCTAATTAAGGCCTCAGCCGACCGGAGCTCTCTCAGGCAGAAATTACAAGTGTAAGACCTCGGAGGCCAAAGTGGTTCCGGTGATGTTTCCCCTTGTGTCTGCCTCTCAAGATTCATCATCATCATCATCATCCTTTTTGTGATAATTATAGGGTTCAACATCCATGCATCCTTTTTTGTGATTGGGAAATCTTCTTGTTTAGCTAGACCTACTACTGCAGTTTTTGTATATCTTAATCTCTATATATTTATACAACACCACATATATGTTAGGGCATACACATATAGTTGTATGTATACTATACGAAGTTTTGTCATTTGCATCCAAAAAGTTGTGTATATATATATTTATATATATGTATAGGATATGGGTAAAGGGCACATATAAAAGATTAAATACATGGTTATGCATTTATTTTTCTTACACTACAAAAAAAAAAGTGCCGGCGAATTGCAATTTCAACGCCACATAGTTGCAGATTAGCAATGGCGGTTTGCAACGCAAAACCGTTGTAAATTTACAACCCAAATGCATTATGAAATTATCCAAAATTTATGACATCATCAGAGGCCCAAAGACACTATGGAGTGAGCTTAATGTACATTCTCTTTGATCTTCCGTGTTATGAGTAAAATAAATAAATAATATGGGTCACTAATTAAGTACTTTGGGCTTCTTAATTGTGTTTAAGGGCCTTAATGTATTTAACACAATAACCCATTTATCGATCAATGAATCTAATGAGTACAATGAAAGAATCAAACGGAATGTTCTTCACCTCAATGAATCTATATATATATATACACAGACGACCAACTGGCTAGTGTTCTATGCACGACGACCGTGATAGATTTAGTTATTTGATTTTATCTCCATTGATTATCATTTAATATGTAATATTCCCTGTATTTAAGTAATGAATCAATAACTTCAATAACAAAAGAGATAAATCATCAGCCCATTAATTGATCTCAAACATTCAAACCACTAAAGTTGTTCGAAATTTATTGCGTGATGCTTCCCCAAACATCTCTCTATAACCATTAAGACATCAATTGTGTTGTAAGTAATTCTTGAAGACATCCATGTCGATTCATTCCAAGATTTGTATATACTCGATCGATTTTGAAATAAAGCAAGAGAATATTTCATTATATATGACAAATTGAATTCTCGAAGCGATTCATATAAATCCTCTTACAATAAAAACTGTCAAACTACAGCACGATAAACATCGAATCGCCAAAATTATCACCATTCATTCATCCTCCATGCTCACACATGTATTATGGACACGTGTATATATGTGTGTGTGTGTGTGTGTTTGTGTACGCATATTGATGGATAAGTGTAAGTAGACATCATCATGTCTTGGAGTTGAGAATCTGCAATAAGCAAATGATGCCGACCGGTTCTCGCGGAGGACGTCGGCCGTCCAAGAGCCTATATAGTATATATATACACCTATCCTCCATATACATACATACATACATAATAGGTATTATATATGTTACATATAATTAATATATCATTAATGTGTTTGTATAACACTTAATTCTCTCTCTTGGAAAGGAGGGTCGTTGCCTATCTTCTCTGGACTCATCTTTATTTCCACAACCATTATTTAATAACTATTATTCTTTTCGCTTTGTGTGAATCGAAACATTGCTGGCAACCTAATCGGTTCATTAATTAGTTTATTCCGGTAATTACGACAAACCTTTACATATGTTAACGGGATAATACGTTTGACTATGTATTAACACGTACACTATACCTGTCTCCTCCCTTTATATAATAATATCTAATGTGTGTGTGTGTATATATATATATATCTTTTAAAATTTTATTTGAACGGTGGTTATGATGATTCCTATGATGTAGAGAGCATCCTATATCCACGGAATTTGGTTTCCTTTAACTTTGTTTTTTGGTTAATGGTTCGCTATAACTTAATTTAGAATATAACATTTAGAATCTCAAGTTGCTAGACACTATCAATAGCCCATGAAATAAAAATTTAAAAAATTGTAAAATTAAAGAATATACCCAGTATCCTATATATATCTTAAAAACTTTCACTCATTTCATTGTCTAGTAACCGACATTTATAAATTATAAATTCTAACAATCTATATGATGATTTACCAATCGAGTTTTATATCGTTTATAATTTAATCTTGGTTATAGCTTTTGAAAATATCAGTAAATAAATATACAGATGATGATTAATAAAAAAAAAATAACCCTAAGAATAGAAGAATAATATCACAACTGATTTGAGACGTACAACCCTATATTCACTGTTTTATTTTATGAAGAAAAAAAACTATAGAGAAAGGTAAAATATATTTAATTAAAGATTAAAAGAACGCATAATAACATAAAGAATAAAATTTTAATAGATTTCGATCGGTAGAAAGAGTAAATGCAAGAAACAAAGGGGCGCTCACATTCACATCACATGGAGAGGCCGCATTGATATCTGGGCTCCTGGAATCGCACGTGACCACGTGGTCGAGTTCTGCTTCTGATTGGCTGCAACATATCCACGTGGCATTTTCTGAGTGATATAAGGGTTTGAGTGCAGGTGAAGCGTGAATCTAATCCGTCTATATAGCTCCTGCATCGCTGTCCGTACGTGCAGGTCAAAACACAATAGCTCACGGACATAAATTTACAAGTTTTTTTTTTAATTAGAAGACAATTAAATCTTTTGGAGGAAATGGAAAAAGTGAAAAAAAAAAATCTGAATTTCGTGTATTTCATCATTTTTTTCTCTCTTTTTTGGTTGTAAACGTGCATTCACAAATTTAGTTTCGGTCTGTGCAATAACATTTGTCGGAAGCTCGGAATCCAAAGATCACAATGGATAAGCATTAGCTACCATGACAACATGCACTAAAAAATGTTAGTTGAATTATGAATTATAATCCGAATAATTGCATTTAAAGAGCTAATAATAAGAGCCTATACATATATCTCCATATAAAACAAGGTGTATGATATTGAATTAAAATAAATTATGCACTTACTTATATTCTTAGTAGGATTTGATGAAATATCATTGGTAAATTTATTCCATTTGTCTAATGCTAAAATATTATACTTTCTGCGGGTATCCATGAGAAAGCATATATTTTAATGTATTTTTTAGGAGACCAAATCTCCAAATATCTAAAATTACGAGACAAGAGCGTTCATCACATAATGATTGCATAGGAAAAATGGTATTTTTACTGCACTAGCCTTTATTATAATTAAAAACTGGTAAAAAGTAAGGATTTATAATATGAAATTAATCAAAAGAAATAATATTAATATAAAACCGTCAAACATAGATATGTGCATATTGACATTCTAACTCATATATTTACGGTTTACAACGTTATTCTTCATGTTACTTATGTGTCACTCTTTTGGGTTTGAAAAAAGTTTTAGTACCGATATTTTTATATATAGTATTACGATATGTAAATATATTAGGATTTGTATAGTTTCCTTATTTGTCTCATATTTCCTTTTTCCTTGCTAAGTACTCTCTCCAATTTTGTATACATACATGCGTAGCTAATGAGAAATCCTAAGATTGATTTTTTCCAAGACATATCATATAGCAATATTATAGTATATCGATACTTGATTACTTTCTATATTATATATAGCAAACACGTTATATCATATGCGATGTTTGAAAAATAATAGCGAAAAGATAGCTTGGACAGTAATGAAATAATAACGTAGAAATTATTCATCCAATATAAGTAGATCAACCGCTGAAACGGGGACGTAGAAATTATTTGTTCTATTATATATAAAACATTCTGCGATCGTACTTCTATAAGCGATAACAAATTTAATCGAGTAAATCTATTAAAACTATGAAATTCCCCATACGATTTTTTGATTTAAAACTTTCTGATAATTGAGCGAAAAAAAGGTATGTTTCTATGTTCTTGATTGGATTGTATATTTGTAAAAATGCTTAATTAGAAAGAAGAAAACTCAGCGTGAGAAAAGGGGGGAAACCCTAGAGTTGCACATATGATTTTGTCGTTTAGCGTCCAAAAGCAGCCTTAAAGGGATAATTAAAGTTTCGCACATTTAAAGATTTGAATCAAAGAATCATTACTTTAATTAATTAAAGCAAATGGTTTGATTTTC
>NW_010965372.1:7171536-7181536 GCF_000463585.1 Tarenaya hassleriana | reverse complement strand
TAAAGAACTCAGCCTATTAATATCCTAAAATTTTGTGTGTACATATATATACACACTGTTGTCATTTCAGAATATAATAATGTATTTAATCCGCAGGCGTTTATTAAATTTTGGAAATAAAATCGGCTCTGGCAAAAATCCCGAGGATTTTATGAACAGTAAGCGACTGGACACTTCAATATCCTCAACCTCGTACCAACACTGTTCCGTGTCTCTCTCTTTGCACGTATAATCATTACATATGGAGAGCGAGGTGTATTTTTACAAAGCTGTATCTCCCGATGAAAATACATTTATACGTATTTACGTAATTGAGATTAAGTTTATAAATTTTATGGTTAGAAACCCTAGAGGTTACGTGCTTTGATCCAAGAATTTGGATTTGACGTTTCTGATTCGTGTTCTTTGAAGAAATAAAGAATTACTTTCAGCCGATAAATTCAAGCTCATGCGCGTGCAGCTAACGCACCCTTCACTGTCTTTTTTTTTTCTTCTCCCTTAAGTGTTTATATTTAATAATTATAGATATCGAGTTTATGTATAATCGAAACATTATATTATTTAGAGTTTATATTTTTAATGCCTCATAACTGCTTATGGCTTTTAATGTTTTTATAATAAGGTCTGAAATCTTATATTATCGTTGCTATTTCCTTTTCTTAATTACCTTTTTTTAACATGGTAAAGTCCTGGTCAACTTGGAACTTTTGGCTCCCCACCTGAGCAAATCCAATAACCTATTGTTTATTGGATATCACAATTTTCAACTGCATAAATATATATCTGTAAGACTTCTATATATATATAATCAAATTATAAAATGATAATTTTTTTCGTTGTTAATTGATGATAGAATCTAATTTTAACACAATAATTCAGACCCGATACAATAAGATATAAATTCTATATATATAAATATAAACTTTGTATAGTTTTTTTGGTAAAAAACTTTGTATAGTTCTCCGTATGTACACAATAATTTCCTTATAATATAAGATACACAATATGATATTGGTTTAATATAATAATCATCATCTCAATTAAATCAATCATCACCGAGTTAATTGCATTTCAACGCAGAATTTTATATATAATGGAATGCGGCAATAGAATATTAATTATAATGCAATCAGTTTTGCTATATATACCAAAAAAGGGAATTGCTGTTGATGTGGTTACAGAATCAGGGTTTTGTTGAATTATATTTAACAGCTTCACCATTGTTAATATATTGTTATTGGATAATATATCACGATCTATTAAATTAATATCACGGGATTTTCTAGATATAATATACATATACGTGTGCATAAATATGGTCACCTGGTTAGATATATATTGGAGAGGAGCTTTGGCTTTTTAATAATTTAAAAATAAGTCACTACATAAAGTATGTTACCATTGACATATATATATAATCAATTTATGTATTTGTTTTGGTCAGAAAAAAATATGTATCTAAACTCTATTGGATAAGGACGCATAAGCCACAAACATCCTTATAATATATATATGTGTGTGTGTGTGTGTGTATGTATGGCTTCATCAGAACAACCCTATTGTCGTTCCAAAAGGCGTCACGACTCATGCCCATCAAAGTCGGCCTTCAATTAATTTCAGAGGTTACACCGGCGATCAATTATTTCCAAATGGTCATTTAATTACGATAATATATATATATATATATATATATATCCATTGAATATATATATCTTCGGATAGCTAAATTAATCTCTTGCAACATTTAAGTGTCCATTGAATATCAAAGAATATATGTTGCTTACTTAGAGATTGACGGACTATATAAGAACTGAAAAAAAATAGCATATGCATATACCATCTTTATCTTTAAACATTCCGTAGTGAAATATATTTGTAAAATAAAATAAATTAGGTTACGTAGTGAAAATATCTGACATTATTAACTCAAAATCTTCCAAAAACTGTTTCTCATGATCAGGACAAGTCCCGAAAGGCCGTCAACGATTTGTAAATATTTCTTTTTACTACATTATAATACTCGTAACATAGGATATATATATATTTTTTAACATTCTGAAAAAGAGGCCTTTTGATTTTATATATTATATGTTGTAACGTGGAAAAATACGAACTTGTTAAAAAGAATTACGAAATTCCTCACGTGGAATGTGCTATTGATGATGGCCAAAGATTGGAACAGAATAAATAAACGAGGGCACAAGTTTGTTATGGTAATCATTGTGCATTTATCAATTATTGAATAACATTCATTTTTTTTATATTTAGACTATAAAAATATTGTATAGCCGATCCACTATATATAGATATTTAGTTATTAATTATTCTACCAATTCAAACAAAATAGTAGTAAACCAAAATTCTACTGATTCATCATGGTACGGACAAAATTACATAAATCGTATGAGTTTTGGATTCTTGATTTGCAGGAATTTGAAAATAAAATTATTATAAATGATAAATTAATTAATCTATTCTTTTACCCAAAAATTCGCGAGAAAAAGATTCGATCAAATGACTAGTAATTGAATTGAATGGAAAATATTAAATATAGGTCTTGAAGCTTTCGCCATGGGATTACCATAGATCCATAACCATTTCCGGGATTGCAAAATCAAATTTAATATTAACATGGATATAAATATACATACAAATATTATCATTTAAATAAAAAATATTACAAACTCTAATCAAATATCTATCGAAACAATATAGAATTTTCTATAATAATATTCAAGAAATATATAAATTAAAAAAGGGAACGAGATTATGAATGGGTGAGTATGATTAGAGACAACTAATCTCCAACCAAAGACGGTCAAAGCAAAAGCACCAGTGCATCACCGGGAAGAAGAACCCTTGAAAGGTTGCAGACAGCCGTGGACCCCACGCGCCGCATCACTCTCTCTCATGGTTAACTTAACCCGATTGATTGGTCAACTTTTCAACCGAACCATGGTTAGATCACCGTTCCTTCAGAGAGCCAGAACTAAAATCCACCAAACCCTAATTGTTATTTATAGACTGATCGATTATTCAATATCCCTGTAACACATTTCTTAAACGTCGTTTCATCCTACGTAAACTATTCAAACTATATGGTTTATGATCCACAGATTTGATATAATTATTGTCATGGGGCTTAATTTTTTTTTGTTAATTTAGAAAATAAATAATAACACAGGGCATATGATGGTGGAGAATGAATAAAAACTGGGAGCATCTTATTGCAACCCACAAGATCTCCCCAACCACATAGTATGATGATTGGTGGATCCAAACATGTTAGGGTTTCATTATTTCTCAAAATCTTAATTTATGTCTCAGATGCGTCACGTCCACTCACATCACACACTTCCGTTCTTCCCACGCGCCCATTCGGCGCGTGTGAACCGAATTCTTTGTTTTTTCTTGGTTCCGATATATACATGTTTGAGTATACAAGAGACCAGTAATAACCATATCAACATATGCAATAAAATAATGTTATAACAAAATTCATTGATCAACATCAAACTAGTTTCCCATATTGCTATATTTTTTTTAAAAAAAATCACACAGCATTTCATATTATCTTTTAAAATAAATAAATAAAACAGATGCCTTGCAACTTGCAAGTTTTATTAGTACAACTTTTGGTTTTGCAAAAGAAATCGTATATTATACTGTACGATGTCATAAAAGGATAAGGAGGCATAAGTCGCGTGATTTACACGCTCTTGGAAAAGAGAGTGGACTTCTGCATAATGTAAAAATGAGAACTCCAGGGCAGCAACATCGAATTTATATATTGATGGATGGCTGACTGCATATATGTATATGTGTATATACACATATTTCTTCTTTAATGGAATTTTGTCTCTCCTCCTCTCTTCCATCCTCTCTTCTCTATTTATCTCTCTTTCTCCCATTTTTAAAAGGGAAGGGGATTATACAAACCCTATAAAGAAAAGCGTTTAAATTATTCAAAATCTTTAAAATTTGTGGGTGCGGTTTTCCTTATATAATTTTTAATTTTTCATCACCCTGTTTGTGTTTGATGTGTGGGCATGGCAGGTCTTGATCTAGGCACTGCTTTTCGCTATGTGAACCATCAACAACTCCTTCGCCCCGATCTCCACCTTCAACACCACCAATCCTCCTCCGAAGATGCCGGAGCCGCCAACTTTTCCGGCGACAACCAACACGGCGGAGGCGGAGCCTCTCACCATCACCAGGGCAGCAACATCGATCTCGTCTCCGCCGACACCAGCTCCGGAGGAGGCGGAGGCGGAGACGCGGTGGGCCGGCGGCCACGTGGCAGGCCTCCTGGCTCGAAGAACAAGGCGAAGCCGCCGGTGATAATTACGCGGGAGAGCGCCAACACTCTGAGGGCTCACATTCTCGAAGTCAACAACGGCTGTGACGTCTTCGACTGCGTCGCCACCTACGCGCGGCGGCGGCAGCGCGGCATCTGCGTCCTGAGCGGCAGCGGCTCAGTCACCAACGTCACCATCCGTCAGCCCTCCGCCTCCGGAGCCGCCGTCACCCTCCAAGGGACCTTCGAGATCCTCTCTCTCTCGGGCTCGTTTCTTCCTCCGCCTGCGCCGCCGGGAGCCACCAGCTTGACCATATTCCTAGCCGGAGGTCAAGGTCAGGTTGTCGGCGGCAGCGTGGTAGGCGAGCTCACAGCCGCGGGGCCGGTGATTGTCATGGCAGCCTCCTTCACTAATGTCGCCTACGAGAGGCTTCCACTGGAAGAGGACGAGGGCCTAGGCGGCGGCGGCGGCGGAGGAGAGGCTGCCAACGGCGGAGGTAATGTGTTCCCAGACGGCGGTGGTCTTCCGTTCTATAATTTTTCGATGAATATGGCACCGAACCTGCAACTTCCGGTGGAGGGTTGGCCCGGGAATACCGGAGGTAGAGGTCCGCCGTTCTGATTATATGTATGTCGTATGTGTCTGTGTGCGTGTATACATAACACGGTGGAGGAGGAGCAATTCTCCGGTGGTCGGAAATGTGACAAGTTTGTTGAAGAGGAAAAGGATAAAAAAAGGTTAGACATCATCTTGTTCTTGTTCTTTCTTTTTAGTGCGTGTTAATTAGTCTTTAGGGTTTCTTTGTAGAATTGTCTCAATTTTCCTTTCTTCTTCTTCTGATGGATCATCTTTTGGATTATGTGAACTCTTGTGTGAAGATAGTCGCTTCATGGTACATGTTGATTCACGGTGAAATCAATTCTTATATCCATTGATTACCCTTGGATTCTGGCTTAATAATCAGATTAATTAATGGATAAAACAATCGAGTATAAATAAAACGATTTGATCATTTCGTTTATTGATTATATTCTTTAATTAATTGGATATATATATATATATATATATGTATCTCCACATGTGTTTGCGTGTGTATATATGTTTTGATTCAATTGTCTGATCCCTTGGTCTAATACAATAATTAAGGGGTTTGTTTTCTGATCAATTCGATTTTTTTTTTTGGTGAAATAACAGAATTATGATATTAGGGTTTTCTTGAATAGCTTTCTGGGAAGAATGAGAGTGGAGAGTATATTTAACACATTTTCAATGCGATTTTGTATTCAGATCCTTCCTGTTGCATGTGGCTTTCCGTACATTGTGTGTGTGTGCACTCACACACACATGTATAGTGTCTATTTGTCGGCATGGAATCATGAACTATAGCATTTTGTTCTCTGTCTGATGTGTAGATGCATATATGTATGTATGTATATATGTGCATGCAGCTATGTATGTATTCCATCTAATCTTTTATCTGTTTGATCAAGTTATATCCATCATCATTGTATGCGTATACATGTGTGTGCTGAGTAAGTTTTGTTCATCTGCATATTGATAAGTTTTGTTCACTTCTCCAAATTTTCTTGGAGCGATAATTAGCCACATACATATATATGTATATGTATGTTTTAGGTCTCAGGCGCACCATACATCTAGTTTGTAGCTATATATATGTGTATGTATATTTTTCTATATATATATATATCAACGTCGATAGGATGGTATAATATTTTAGTTTTCTTGCCCTACTAGCTGCAACATAATAAGAAGAGTATAATAGAACATTGGTCTTTAATTTGAAACAAACGAACAAATTAGGATAGTGTTCATTCATAATGGAAGATGAAGATTTGGTATCACTTTATTAGTTAAAGCTATATATGATGATGTGTGGAATTATCATATATATATATATATATATATATATATATATGATAATTCTAATGTTTTACGTAAGTTTGCATTAATATCTATATATTATATAACATGTACTCACTCAGATAAACAAAAGTACTCTTGTGGTTATCTACAACTGCAAGAGAATTTCTTTTTGATTATATAAATTAGAGTTTTTTGTTTGGGAAAAAAAAATACTCTTTGGGAAAGTTCCTTTCTTCTTCTTCTTATATATTCTTCTTCTTCTTCTTCTTCTTCTTCTTATTATTATTATTATTATTATTGTTATTATTATTATCACTATTATTATCACTATTATTATTATTATTTCATTAATACTCCTAGAAATAGTAGAGTTTTTAAGTTGTAGATGGCGCTGTATAATAGACAAAAGGTTAAAAAAACGTACGTACATACATATTATTATACAGATAACATAACTCGGAGGTATCTAAAAAAATATTAATACTAATTTCCTTAATGTATGACATAATAATCATCATGTACATTAGAAAATAAATAAAAACAAAAAATCTTCCCGTTGACAAAAAGATATCGCATTTTGTATCTATATATATTACGAAACATTAAGCTATTTTGAATCTGATTTTGAGGTCACGCCTAATGACTTTTGATTAGATAACCATGAGCGATTGATTTATTCACGACCAAAAATTAATAAAATATATGTAATATTTTATTCATTTGGAGTTCATTTATTTTAGCGAGATTAGATTGCGGATGTCATTAAGTATGACAGAAAACGACAACCCGTCCTCTTTCGTAAAATATTTTTTATAATGGCCTAACAGACTATGTCATATATATACCTTACGTTATACACACACACACGCACATATAGTTAGGTTGACAAAAAAAGTATTGGCGATATGTTAGATGGGCTTTGGTTCGGCCCAATATTAGATGGGCTTGATCGGGCCCAATATTAGATGGGCTTGATCCGGTCCTTGTTGGCCCATCTCCAATCCAGTTTGTCACACACCTTCGTGGAAGAAAACCACAACTTTTTTACTGTGTTGACTATTTGTTTCGCCATTGTCATATTATTAATATCATAATATGACTAATCTTTTTATCCGTTTTTCATATAGTTTTTGTACTAAATTTTGTTATGGTTATATATAATAAACATTCAGTTATGCATTGTCAACTAGATGAATAGAAAGTCGCTACGTGTTTGGTTTTAATTTGACAATGTGAAACAAGCTTAGATGTTGACCCTTTATAATTATATATAAATATGGACCATTTAATTAATTCTTTAGAGAAATTAACCAGTCCAAAGATTATACTATAAGGTACCTTTTAGAATCCGGATACGGGATACCATTAATTTGTATACACAGCTGTACAATTTTTTTTAAAAAAAAAAATCGGTCGAGTACTCAAAATATAGTTCATAAATATAATTTAATTAAAATCCCTGCATTCAGCTTTAGGAAATTTCGTTTGATGCATCTTTATTTCACATTCTTGTGAATTCATCAAGATTCATTATACGTACACAAGATTTTCGAAAGTCCAATGCAATAATATTATATCATAATTATTACAATAACTTGCACTAAATAGTAAATACCGTCTTAATTTTTAAAACCTTCTAGATTAGACTGTCGCCGAGAATTAAGTAACATTACTCGGTTAATGTGCTTCTTACGTTATCCTCCACCAAATCGATAATGGTAGAAAAGATCAATGACATGCATGCATACATACATACATACATACATACATACATACATACATACATACATACATACATACATACATACATACATACATACATACATACATACATACATACATTATACATACATACATACATATCAGGGAGAATTTATAGTCATAGTTTGAATTCAAAATGAAAAAGATAAAAAAAATAACGAAAATGAAAAAAAAAAAGAAACGAAGAAGAGTTGCTTTGATCAACCATGAGACAATCAATGAAGCAGGTGGAGATTGCATTGAAATGTGGCACAAGCAAACCATGCCCTGATAAATACAATCTGACAATTTTGATGAAGATTGCAATGAGAACATCATTTCGCATATAATTCTAATAAAAATATTATTCGATAATCTATGCATATTTCCGGACCCAATAAAAAGTGTATATATATTTTTTAACTGTCTATTAACGTGTTTTTCCACATATAATATCAACTAATTAAACCATATGACAAAGCAACATATTCACTGAAAACGTTACCAAATCATAGGATATACATTTATATGTATGTTTGTATGTATATGTATATATAGCATTTAAATCATAAACTTTGAACACGATCGCCATGACAACATATAGTTGTAGAAATTTGCGGAATGATTTCTTTATTCATAATCAGAATAACATATAAATATATGAGAGTCTTACATGGAATAAATAAACTAAATAAAATAATAAATATTTCTAAATATATATTTTTCGGATTTAATAAGATTGATATATCTCGTAATATTCTTCAAGATCCGGTATATCTCAACATCCCCCTTCAAGTTGGAGCGTGGAAGATCATGAAACGCCCAACTTGCTGAAAAGATGATCAAACGCATGCTGCTTGAACCACATCACCTTGCAAATTTGTGTCAATCATAACTAAAAAAAAAATCAAACAAACGACTGCGCTGCAACTTTGGCACCACGCACAAAAGAATCGTTTGATGATAACAAAAAAAGGGACGACAATCGCGGTGCAGAAAGAAGTCTCGAGAATAACTCTGATTCATCCGAGATTGAAAGGCAACTACGCGAAAACGTTTAATGACAACAAAGTTTTTGGCAAGAATAAGATGATTGGCGGTTAAGCGAATAATCTTTAGAAACATGTGGGATTATGAGAGAAAATAAATAAAAATAAAAATAAAATGACTCTCTTATTCTTAAAAAAATTCGAAATGATATTACCACTAGATCGGTATATCAGCATCTTCATCTTCACTCTCATTATCGATCATCATTTTTATGAAAAGAACAACAAATTAGAAAAGAACCAGAGGCTCTGATACCATGTAGAAATTTGCGGAATAATTTTCAATGGACTCTATGTAGAAAAATAAAATGCGGAAATAAAATAAGACAAATAGAAAGAAACGAAATTACTTTTATTGCTACATCTCTTCTTCTTCTGGTTACATTATAATGAAAATGAACTACATATTTATAGGAAAATTAAGAAATAGAGTAAAAAGGAAATATAGACACAATGGAAACAAATCAGATACACAATATTTGGTATAATGATATTGTATCCATTATTATTCTCCATCATATCTCTAATCTTATTTTACTCCAATCATATATTCATTTTCCAACTTTAACTATAGTTACCTAATCTTGATCTTGGCACCACTCTATATCCCCGATTTGGTTCTCCCTAATTCTTCTAATTTTCTATATAATATTTCGAACATATGCGTGCCAACGTTGTCTTCTTTGTCCATCTATATATATATATAATATGAGCCCGCGACGTGATCAAATACTAACAAAGATATAATTCTTCAAAAAACACAAACCAAAACCCACCACTCGACAAAAACATCAAACACCCACTTCGAAACCTCCTACTTCATTAATTTCCGATTTCTTAGGGTTAAATTAATTTATCGGAAAAAAAAAGATCGCATAAAAACATGGTACGGTCACCGTGTTGCGATGAAGAGAAAGGGGTGAAGAAAGGGCCGTGGACGGAGGAGGAAGACGAGAAGCTGAGGGGATATATAAGAGAGAAGGGCTTCGGGAATTGGAGGTCGCTGCCGAAGCTCGCCGGACTGAACCG
>NW_010965372.1:7160264-7171491 GCF_000463585.1 Tarenaya hassleriana | reverse complement strand
TGCCGAAGCCCCCCGGACTGACCCGCTGCGGGAAGAGCTGCCGCCTCCGGTGGATGAATTATCTCCGGCCAGATATCCGGCGAGGCAACTTCTCCCACGACGAAGAGAGGCTCATCGTTAATCTCCACGCCCTTTTTGGCAATAAGTATGTATATGCCTCTATCTTTTTTCTTTTTATATATATATATTACTGTTTTGCCAAGCAGGTAAATTGAATGAAAAGTTGTATATACTCTCGAATTATACGTTTTTTTTTTCGTTTGATATTCTTAACAGAAAAAATGTTTATAATACGGATGACGACTTTTTAATTTTTTGTCGTTGGCTCTGTTCTTTCTTGTTGCATGCAATCTGATCTCTGTATCGCTTTTTTTTTTAATTGACGAAAAAAAACACATACTTGTATATTTATATGTTTCTGGTTATATATCATTGCAAAATTTTATTTGATACTTATAATATACTGCTTTTTGGAACCCAAGCCTCCGTGGATGGGAATGTTCAATGATCAACTTCTTTGTTATGTTGCAAACTTCTTTTATTGGATAAAAGATACAAAATTACTATGTTATTGGATATATCATCGCGAAAAATTGGATATTATAATACGATCATAATGATTAACCGATCGGATAAATATTATGATACAGATGGTCGAAGATCGCGAGCCATCTCCCGGGAAGAACAGATAATGAGATCAAGAACTATTGGAACACTCACATCAGGAAGAAGCTACTGAAAATGGGGATTGATCCGAACACTCACAAGCCAAGAACCGACATTAACCACATCCTCGACAGTGTATCTCCGCTGCTAGCAGGCGCCGCAACTGCCAACCGCCGCCGATTTGCTAACGACTCTCTCTTCAACAACATTGCTTTCGAAGAGGTTGTCAAAGTCCAGTTGCTGCATAACATCCTTCATATGATGAACCCTAAAACCGTACCGAACATCCTTAGCCTCGATACCAATGGTATAAACCCGCCTAAAGCAAAACCGGCTGAGGGACAATCCAACACAGTGTGTCCGCAATTGTTCACAAACCCTTTCGGATCAACCCCTCAAACCAACATGGATTTGGGGCCATCACTTGAAAATCTGTGTGGAATCAAACAAAACCAGACTCGCGGCTCTTGGGACATTCTTGCAGAAAACCGACTTCCGGGTTTGGTTTCGGTTTGTCAAGATAATTCGAGTACTAAACTGGTTACCACAGCAGGAAATGTTCAGATCGGAACTAGTCTGGAACCGGGTTTATATGGTTATCACGATCAATTCCCTGAAATCCCATATTCGGTTCCGGTTTATGCTGATATGCCTGGATTAAACCGAACTGAAACGGCCCAACGATCGACGGGTTCAGATGCCTTGGAGGCTTGGGAGAAGCTCCTTGACGATGAAACAAGCGATTCCTGTTGGAAAAGCTTCTTAGAGTAAGATTTATATATCTCTTCCCAATATTAATCTATAATAGTTTTTTTATTTTATTTGTCATGATAGATTAATTTATAGTTTTTCATTATATGATTAAAAAAGAAAAATATGACTTAGAGAGACCATTTTCTGATTAATTCGCAGTTTGACGTCCCCAAATTCATCTGCAGAGGATCATTTGTGATTAGAGTGCAAGTTCATGCATCATCTCAAATTATATAGGATCATATCTTATACAGAAAATACAGAGAGAGAGAGAGAGAGAGAGAGAGAGAGTTCAGTGTTATTATTTGTATAAGTTGTAACTATATTTACTTTCATCGTTAATCGTCTATAATCAAGTACAATAATGATCGTCATTTATATATAGCAATAATAGAGAGAAAAAAAGGTTCTTTTGGACAAAAAAACGATTGATGTATGCATGATTATATTACATAAATGGGATATATTAGAAAGTCAAATAGTGTTAGTTAATGTTGTTTGCCGTTAGGTTTAGATCCTTTATATCTTTCAACTTAAACCGTTGACTGTTGTCTTATTCAACCTATATAAAGACAGACCAGAAAATGAATAAATAGTCTTGTGAAAAATAAAAATGAATAAAATCCACGGTGGCACTGGCAATGAACTTTTTACAGTTCAATTATTTATGTGAGCTTTTTCAACCCACACAACTAATGCCACGTGTCCTCTCCGCCGGGGTTATTTCTGCCATTCCAGTGAAAAATTAAGGCTAGTTTCGTAGTTTCTCTTGTTTTCCATCTATGTCCTCTCTCTTCTCCGTCTCCCACCGTGATCTCTCTCTATCTATCCGCACGAGGTGAACGGATTCTTTGCCGTCGGCGGCGGAGGTAATAGCCGCGGAGATGCGAGGGTGAAGGTTGGCGGTTCCTCTCCGCCGAAGCAGAAACCGCATCCTGCGGTGCACACTGCGAACGCCCTTCCGCCGCCGTTCCTGAGCAGGACCAGAAACAGACGCGGTTGTTTCATGGTGTTCGACGGACAATAGCTTCGTCGTCTGGAATCCGCCGGAGTTCGCGCGTGATCTTCTGCCCAAGTACTTCAAGCACAACAATTTCTCCAGTTTTGTTCGCCAGTTGAACACCTATGTACATCTTCTGATTCCCCATAATTTCGTTTGATCTGAAACAATTGGCTGTGATTCTCGTCTCCAGAGGTATTAGTTTGTTATGATATTGGTGGAAATTGATGCGTTGCGTAAGACATGTAAAACATGGGATTTCTGTCTTAGAAAAAATAGGTTGTTCGTTCTCTTTTTCAAATGGGTTAGAGATGGGTTTTGTCTGAGCATCCCTGGCAGCTGGCCTTTGGTGTTGAGATCCAGATGCTCTTGGTCGTGTTTGGATTGTGCATTTTTTTCAGTTGTTGTTTGGAAATTCACCGCCTTGTCTGGAGTTGGTATTTAACATCTCTTTCTTGGTCGTCTTGCAAAGACGTGGAACCTCTTTGCATCTTCGTGATGGTTTCGACCCCTTCATTAACGTTTGTTTTTCCTTCCATCAAACAGGGATTTAGGAAAGTTGACCCAGATCGCTGGGAATTTGCGAATGAGGGCTTCTTAAAGGGTCAAAAACACCTCTTGAAGACTATAACCCAAAGGAAACCTGCTCATGGCCATGGTCCTCCACAGGGCCCAAACTCAGCATCTGTATCGGCATGTGTGGAGGTTGGAAATTTTGAGCTTGAGGAAGAGGTTGAATAGCTCAAAAGAGACAAGAATGTGCTTATGTAAGAACTCGCCAACAACAGCAGCCAACTGATAAACCACCTTCAAAAGATGGTTAAACCTCTTCAGGTTATGGAGCAGCGACAACAATATATTATGTCTTTCCTATTCAAAGCCATGCAGAACCCCACCTTCCTGTCTCATTGCATACATAAGCAGAATAATAATATGCATGTCACTGAAGCCAACAAGAGGTGGAGGCTGAAACAGGAAACTGCTGCCGAGAATAACCATAGCTCGGTTGCTTCCGTTGGACAGATTGTCAAGTGTCAGCCTCTAAGAAGTGATGTGACCATGTCGATGATCTGGAACATAATGAATATGAATGACAATGGTCTCTTTCATCATGGTTGGTTTCCGACTCTAATTCATGGCAGCTCACTAAAACGGGTCTCATGGGTAACTCTTCAAGAGGTACTGCCCACAACTTCAGGGTGACTGCATGCACAGCCATCGTCCTACTTGCCTACAACATCTGGGCAGGGGTTATCGTATACACGCGTATCGTCATTGTTATCAGTCCCTGCAGCTTCTGCTGCCGTTTCTGAAGCCTTAACCACTGAACGATTCTCGAGAACTCAATTTCTGGAAAAGCCCTCTGCTTCAGCCTCCCCGTCCAATATTGTCATGCCTGCGATTCCCAGAATGCCAGAACTGGCACCAGATAGCTTCAGTGACATCCATACAGATAACCACATGGATTCTGAGGATTTCTTCGCGAGCCCTTTGCTGGATAGATCAGACCCCCCATTCAGTTCGAGGTGATGTCTCCAGATCTCGGCATGGATGATTGATGAGTAACTGTGATATCATTTTCCTTTCAGTCCCTATATCAGCTATGATAAATACTTGAAAATATATGTATGTGCATTTTCCAGTTTCCTTTCAAGGGAACAACCATTGTCGATTCTCCGGATTACAGTCATGGCTGTGACATGGGTAGCACTGGCAGAGGCCTCGACCGTTATACCTACCTGTAAGCAGATGGCTTCTCACCCTTTTAACGTCTTTATTTTATGCTCGATGTTTTTTTTTCAAAAAAAAAATCTTGCTTTGAAATGTCTGGAATCTAAGATGTCTTCGTCACCAAGTCTCTCGTATATTCTGGCAAACATCAGATGTCATGTTCGTCTTGATTTGGCTTCAAAACTCTTTTCTTTTCTAAAAAATAGTGAAAAAAAAGGAAGGGAGATTCGCCATATATGATCAAAACCCACATATTGATCTCTTGTCTATATGTTCGTTGTTTATCATTCTTCATCACACTTTTGATATATGGTCATAATATATATATATATATATATATATATGTATGTATTATGTAGAATCATAGATTCACAATATATTATATATGTTCAGACAATAGTCACATATATAGTCGCCGTCTCATTAAATTTCGAAAGGAGTCCATTCAAAAAGGTGCCGACATTTTTACCAATGTTTGACTTCTTGGAGATATTTCACCTGTCGTTTTCCACTGTAGTTTTTTAGGATTAGACCCGCAATATATATTTGACTGAGTCTTTGGTTTTATATGAAAAACAATAATACATCACATTTATCTTACTCTCCTGTTTAATATTCTCACGAGTAATTAAACCAATCATCCATCCATCCATCCATCTGGATGGACGAAATGCATGACATATGCACATGCATGTATACGCGGTTGTATATTAAGACTTGAGCTGGATGTTGAGTTTGACCAATTCTTTTTTTTTAATCATTGTGTATATGTGTGTATATATACACGCGAACACATATAAGATCGACACTGATTTTTTTTTATTTTTTATTTTTAGAAAATAAATCCTAAAGGTTGCTTCCTAACCGGATAATGCACGCATATTATATAATACAGAAATATATTAGGTCACATAATCTCATACATATACATACATGTATATATATATTGATAAGGCTGCAAGATTGAGTAATATTATTCCACATGGCTCGAGAGAAAACAGTGACCATTTGCCACGTGACATGACGGAACAAGAATGGATAGAATGAAATCGGAACAAATATTTTTAAAAAGGCTTTTTGGTCCGATCAAGCGATGATTTGTATATCCGAGGTGGCCCAATGAAATGGCATCCTTTGCATGCCAAATCTATATGTATTTATTCCATCCAATCAAACCGTGAAAACCAACACCCCGGTACAATATATGCCACGTGGACATTGTGTTATTTGCGAAAGTCGTAATGACACAAATACCCTCGGCGTTCGCTTCGGTCAACGGCGGTGAAAGGGACCTCCACCGGTAAGACGGTGAAAATGAAACAAAACGCCGTTTTTGGGGCCGTCTGCGTTTGGTTGAACCACCTAACAACCACCACTTTCCTTCACACTTCTCTTTCCTTTTTTAAAAAGAGTTTTTTTTATATAATGTAATAAATTTTATGTATATGTGCATATGAAATAATGCATCCCAAAGTTTTTATTAATTGGATTATTTAATATAGTTTCATATCGAATATTTAATATTATTATTATTACTTGTGAATTTCGGAACCCACCCGACCCACCTTTATTGTTTTTAAATTACGGTGGCCACTAAAAAAATTGACGCTTGGAGTATAAAACTATAAATTGTCCTTCGCAAAACCTTTTTCGGTTTTCCAAGTTCCTTCCTCTTTCGGTATACTTTTTTCCCATAGCTACAGTTTCTCTCTCCTCGCCGCCGGGAAACCGCTTTCTCCGACGGGAAACCGCTACCCCGCCCTGCTTTTCGGCCTCCGTTTCTCGTCGGAAACAGCTTGTGCGCTTTCTCTGGTGGATATTGTCAGGCGGATTTTGATATCCGTCGGACACGGTTACGCGGCGATTCGGATCTCCGCGTTTGACTCGGTCTGTCTCGATTCACGGCGTTTTCTTAAAATGTGGTGTGCCGTGTTCGCGTATCAAGTTGTGGCTTGATTCCGCGGGTTGAGGTCGTGATCTAGGGTTTCATATCTCCTTGGTTTGGCTGGGATTCTGGCTTTGTTCTTTGCTTGTCGCGGTCTGGTTTTCGTTGAGTTGAAGAGAACGGAGGCCTACAGAGATAGACTACGGAATGCCATGGTGAGTTGATGTATTCCCCGCATTTCCTTGTCTAAAATCGGTTTTCCTGCCTTGAAATTTGTCTAACCGTGTTTTTTATTGAACAATTTCCCACGGGTTTTGTTCTTAATGATTCCTGTTTCAGATCTCATGCATTGTTTTGGTTTTTGATCACCGTTCTGTTGCTTTTCTGAAATTTTCGATTGTTTCTTAATTTCGACCTTTGTAATTTTATTGCTGGTGGAGATTCTATGTATAGACAGATTTGGAAATCCTGCCCATGCCGGGAAATCTTCACGGCATTAGTGACAACATATAGGCAAATTTCCGGCGGAATTTGAAATTCTTTAATCGATTACATATTTTTAACTATTTAAGTTTCTTTTTGTGGAATCTCATCGCGAGAGAATTTGGCCTCTATCTTCCGTAGGAATTGGGTCGAATCTTACTCGGTCAAAATCTGTGTTCTGGGGAAAATTGTCGTTAGTTTTTGACTCGCGTTGTCCGAGGGTGCCGGAATAGTAATTTCACATTGAAGCATTGGTAGGGATTTGGTCAAACTGATAGGGAGTGTAAATCTTGGAAGCTGATATGCTTATACTTTTAAGAATGTTGCTGTTGACTGTTTCCGTTTTCTGCGTTCACTTTTCTGAGGAGACTTTGGCTATCTGGTTACGTATGAATCATTGACCTGCTGTATAGCCATGTCGCAGTATACGTAGGATGTGAACTTTTGATCCCGCAATTTTTAGTAAAATTTGCTTTTCCCTTCCACTTCTGTCCTTGGAATGTTATCTAACAACACCCTTCATCTCCAGGTCGAAGGGAGGGTCTGCTTGTCCAAAGAGGCTAAGAATGGTTTAGAATATCTTAAACGTAAAAGGCTTCAGAGAATGAGATCAGACTCTGTCAATGAAACAGTAGGTGTGACCAACACAGTCATTAGGAGTGGAGGTGATGCGCTGAGAGCATCGGCTTCATGTGGTGTGAGGTTACGGTCAAATGTTAGTGATACGATCTCCAGATTGAATGGTGTATCTGCTGGGAAGAATGGCTTATTGAAGCGCAAAGTAGAGAAGTTTGAAACAGATAATCTCGATTGGACCGACAGACTTCCAGAGTGTCCTGTCTACAGACCAACAAAGGATGAGTTTGAGGATCCTTTAATTTATTTGCAGAAGATTGCTCCAGAGGCTTCTAAATATGGTATATCTGAACTCTACACTTCAGTCCTGAATATGCAAGGATTAGTATCGGAGACTATTCAGATCAGTTCTCATTTCTACTCATGTGCATATGTTGGTTGAAGATGCAGATTGGTATTAATTTTATGATTAATATGAGTTACTAATTATATGAAACATTGAGGACATGTGCTAAATTGATAATGATAAGTGATATCTCGAGGCTTTTATGTTACTCAAATGATGTTAGTTTGAACTCAATTTTCTTCTGCGCCTCCACTTTTTGCCAGGTATCTGCAAGATCATTTCCCCTTTGATGGCAACAGTTCCTGCAGGAGTTGTGTTGATGAAAGAGAAAGTAAACTTTAAGTTCACAACCAGAGTACAACCTCTTCGACTTGCTGAGTGGGACTCCGAAGATAAAGTTACATTTTTCATGAGTGGGAGGTTTGTTACCCAACCCTGCAGAATTTAGTTTTACGCCTTTGATCCATATCTCTGGTTTTGATGATTAGTAACTATGCAGGAACTATACTTTTCGTGATTTTGAGAGAATGGCGAACAAGGTATTTGGTCGTAGATACTCTAGTGGCGGTTGTCTTCCTGAAGCTTTCTTGGAAAAAGAATTTTGGAAGGAAATTGCTGGTGGCATGGCGGAGACAGTTGAATATGCATGCGATGTAGATGGTAGCGCGTTCTCAACTTCGCCTAGTGACCCACTTGGAAGCAGCAACTGGAACTTGAAGGTTTTGATTTGATATAGACTCTCCTATTCAGTTAAACAATAAGGAAACTACTTCTTGATTTCTTAGATATGTTGGTAGTTATCTGCTTTTTCATTTGTCTCAGAAAGTTTCGCGGCTGCCAAAGTCCACTCTGCGTCTTCTTGAGGCATCTATTCCGGTAAGTGACAAGATGGCAATTATTATGCTGTTCTATAGTCCACATTGTATGTCTTCTCCTTTCTAACCTGGGTTTGTTTGTTTCAGGGAGTCACTGAACCAATGCTTTACATTGGGATGCTGTTCAGTATGTTTGCTTGGCATGTTGAGGATCATTATTTGTACAGGTAACAGTCAAAGTTAATTTTAGTTTGTACGTTGGTTACAAATTTTTTCTTATGTTCAAGTAAAGTAAAGTTGGATGTTTGATCTTCATTTTTACCTTTCTTTCTTCTCAAAAACAGCATTAATTATCAGCATTGTGGAGCATCAAAAACTTGGTACGGTGTTCCAGGTGCTGCAGCCCTAAAATTTGAAAAGGTGGTCAGGGAGTGTGTATACAGTGATGATATTCTGTCAACCATTGGAGAGGATGGAGCCTTTGATGTGCTTCTGGGGAAAACAACCCTATTCCCACCAAACATTCTGTTGGATCATGATGTGCCTGTTTACAGGGCCATACAAAGGCCTGGGGAGTTTATTGTTACATTCCCTAGGGCATATCATGCCGGCTTCAGCCACGGTAAGACATTTTTGTCCTCCAATTGGCCAGATATTTTTGTCGCCCCTACCTCCAACTGCACACCTTAGCCACGACTTGATCTTTATCTGAATCATGATCATGTGTTGAAACTTTGTAGGCTTTAACTGTGGCGAGGCTGTGAACTTTGCTATGGGTGACTGGTTTCCCTTTGGAGCTATTGCCAGCTGCCGCTATGCTTATCTTAACAGGGTCCCTTTGCTTCCTCACGAGGAATTGATTTGCAAGGAAGCAATGCTTTTATACACAAGATCTGAACTCCAAGATCTGAATTTTTCACCTGCAGACTTGGTGGCACACCATTGCATCAAGGTTGCCTTTGTCCACCTGATACGTTTCCTTCATTGGGCTCGTTGGTCTTTGATGAAATCAAGATCATGCACAGGCCTCACTTCGAATACATATGGGACCATTGTATGCAGTTTGTGTAAACGGGATTGTTATTTGGCTTTTATAAACTGTGACTGTTACGCGCATCCTGTTTGCCTTCGCCATGGTAAGCTTTATTCTCTTCTCTCCATACAGATCCTTTGTTTACGATTTATTTATTTTTTTATTGAGGGTGGAACTGTATCTTATCCAGATATTAAAACGCTTGACCTCCCATGTGGGAGTATCCGCACCCTTTTCTTGAGGGATGGCATTGAAGACATGGAAGTTGCTGCCAAGAAGTTTGAGGAGGAAGATGGAGTATCAGATGCAAATTTGATGGCAGGCGAAGGAGACTTGTATCCATACCTGATGTCAAACACCTTTCCAGTGACTGGAGGAGACGGATACTCTCCTTATTCCACCATAGATTTTGACTTCGCCCCTGAAATGGATATGACATCTCGTGACCAGGCAAAGCAAGGAAACCCTGTCTTGAGCCTTGAAGCTGGTGTCTCGTGTCTGTCCTCCGTTGTTGATGATTATGAATCCGCAACAACTCCTGATTATGTAAGTTTTGAATATTTTTATTACTTAGTTTTCATGATATACGCTTGTTGGAATAGCTAGCTCTTTCCAATTGTCTTATATCATTTCTGTTTTCTTCAAAGCAGGTACAGGGCCGAGCTAATGTTAGCAGTGTTGACTCCAAGCTGTCTACAGAAGTAACATGCAGTAGTTACAAAACTCCATTATTCTCTGCGTTTCCAGGGGAACTTCCAAATTCCCATTCTGGGAAATCTCACCACGTCCCAAGTGATAGACCTGTGGTGGATCAGGAAAGTGATGGCTCTGATTCCGAGGTTTTTAGGGTCAAACGCCGTTCTTCTGTGAAGTTTGAGAACCGAACATTGGTCCTTGACACGTTAGTAAGGAACTCTGAGCATCAGGTGAGCAAGACGCATCTCTGTATTACATGGCACACATTCATCTTTGATCTTGTTGTAATATACAGCGGAAACTGAGAGGAACTCTTGTTTCTTTTCGGACCAGAGGTCTCTTAGCATCCGAACCTTCATGTGTATGCCATTTTCTTAATCGGTTTTAACATGAAACAGGAGGGGCTTAAACGACTGAAGAAACCGCAACATGAAAGAAGGTGTGGCCAACTGGTACAATCCAAGGATGAGCCTGTAATTGAATCTCGCTCTATCTCAAACCGAAGGGAAACGTTGCAGCAAAGTGCTTCAACCGACAGAATCGTTAGAGGAAGCACGGTTACCGGTTTGATAAAGATCAAGAAGACCGGGAATCATAATCAAATAAGCAGACCACCGCAGCAACAGAATCACTGGGAAGGCAGAGGAGGAGGGCCAAAGCGTCTAAAAGTAAAGGGGCCGAGGTTCGCTCAACCAGAAGGATGAGCAAAAAAGCATAACAAAGACTCCCTGACTATCATTTTTTTTCCTGCTAACCGGATTCTATTGTTACAATATGGGAGTTCTAACAACGCCGGGGGAGATGAGGAGGCAAACACATATAGCTGATTTCTGGGAGGAAGCAACAGACATAACATAGAAAAAGTTTAACCCAGTTTCATTGGTAGGACACAATCTTTGATTCTTTTTGTGCAGGATGTATGTCCAAAACCTAGGGGGGCAACCCGCACCTACGTCTTTGAAAGAAACAAAAAAAAGGAAGAAAAATTGCTTATGGAGAGGGAAGGGAGGGAGTGTTCTCTCAGGCCGCGGTGTTTTTCCTCCGTGGTAGGGGAGCCTCAAAAGCCGGAGGTTAGTTGTAGCAGCAGCAGCCACTATTTTTTTTTTATCATCATTTGGAATATTTTTTTCCCAGGCAGAGTAGAGGGCCAAATACACTATTCCCGTTGTAAATCTCTGGCCTTAGGATTAAGATTGGCATTTTTTTTTAGGGAAGGCGCCTCTGCTGCCATTGATTGGGTTGG
>NW_010965372.1:7153251-7160031 GCF_000463585.1 Tarenaya hassleriana | reverse complement strand
GGGGGGGGGGGGGGGGGTCATATCATATAAAGCCAACGTTAGGGGTTAAGGTGGGTGTGGGTAAGCTTTCTGTCTTCTAGGAATCTAATTATGTTCAATTCTTTTGAGTACATCAAGAGATTATAGCGTCTTCAATGTCTCATTGGATATCATATGAATAAAAAATATATTATATTGTACCTGTTGGTGGTTTGTTGGAGAGGGGAGAGGAATAAGGATATGGTGAATCCATGTAATTGTTGGGAACGAGTTAATATTTTAATTAAAGATGAAAAGAGAGTAGAGAGTGATAGGGCTCGGATCTCTCTCTCTGTTAGGGGAAACTGGAAGATGGGTTTGCAGAGTTTCCACCCACCTCCATAACCATTATTAGGGAATCTCAGCTCTTTTCTTTCTTTCTTTCTTTTTTTTTTTTTTGGGGTATAGACAGGGCAGAACACAACAGTGTGTTTTTTTCTCTTGAAAGAAATATTTTGGTAATGGCAGTCCGAAAACCTCGTGTCATATCGTGTTTTTTTTTTCCGACAGGTGTACAGTAGGTGAGGGACTGCGTGTTTTGCTTTCACACATGTCAAATTTGTTATATATGTTTCTATAGAGCTCCCATTAAAAGGGCCAATTGGGGTCGTTCACCTTCACGTATCGGAAACGCAAACGCTATACGCATCCTGTAACATTCAGTTTTGTTCATCTTACTTGGGGATATTCTCCTCCCTCGGCATTGGGCCAAAGAAATTAGGCAACTGAACAGTTCATGGGGGTCTGAAATGGGGCTTTCTCGGCGGCCCATTGTCAGTCAGTAGCACGTTCGGTCCCATCATTTTTGTGGAGCGGATTCCATTTGATAACATGTCCATTATGCGAGCATGTTATACTTTAAATACTATGATACCGCTTAATATTTCTATTTTTCAATATAACACACAGATTTATGCAAATGTTGAACCGTGGATTTTAGAAAGATATACTTTTTGTTCCACCATTAATATGTGCATTGTTATAGTTTCGAGATCTAGTCATTAATTTTTTTTTAGAGTAATAATAATGAAAAACAATGGTAAAGTTCATTCCTCACGCGCCTAAAATTCGCATTCCACAGGAATCCGCTGATTTCGCGGGCTATAACCCACCCAAATCAGGCGCGTTGTGAAAACGCGCTTGTACTGCGCGTGGGATTCCTCCGCGTGAAGACCTCATTTCAATCATTTGGGCTTCTGAATTATTGGGCTTTGCGGCCCACCTTTGGATTACACCGTTGTATACAATCTGACTGCTCTCATTTCTCTATCCAACCTGAACCTGAATCAACAAATCATTGCTCACAAAATATGAAAAAATTCATATAAACATAGCTTTTATTTAAATTTGAAATTATCAAATTAATTAAAACACGAACTTTTAGTGATTTGCTCATATCATGCCTAGAAAATATGTTAGTTTAAAAACTAAAAAATGTGTGGTACTTTGTAAAAACTATAAATTCAGAAGTTATAAAAAAACTGGCATTTGACTACTTATTTCCGATCAAAACTCAACCTAAAGCCTTAATTATCAGAACCACGAGAAGAAACTCGAACCATTTTCATTGTACAATTCAACAAAAACAACAATTTAAACAAATTAAGGGGCAATTAACAATCGAAAAACGAATTTCTCAATTGTTGCAGCCTTTGAAGAAGAAGAAGACTGCATAGCCAACAAGGAAGAGAGAGAGAGAGAGAGAGAGAGAGAGAGAGAGAGAGAACCTTCTTATTAGCCGGAGAGGGCAGTTCGACGCCGAACTGCGCCTCAGCTATCTCCAGCTCTGTCATGGCTGAGTTCAAATGGCTGAGTTCAGTTTCTGCGTGAACTCAGCCAGACCCTGCTGGAATCTCAACCATGCAGATGACTGAACTAAGGGTATAATGAGAATGAAAAAGAAAGATACTGCATAAGCCACTACACCGTCAGCACAAGAAAATCAATCAATGCACTGAGGATGTTCCTCTGCAAACTATTTGCATTCTTTTACATACTGCCATCGATGTATACCAATGGATAGATATCGATCATGGGTATACATTCACGGAAATCCAAGAAATTTTGAACTACCGTTCAGTCTACATGAAAAAGATTACATATCTACCGGAGATATACCTATGAACATCAAAATGTATATCCTTTTGAACTACCAGTGAATGTTTACATCTAGTCTATGTCTGTGCCCTTTTGATACAATGCTAGGGATCAATACCGGCTAAGACTATACGTTCGTAAAATCCAGAAGTTATAAAAACAGTAATTACCACAAATATCAGTCAATATAACAGTTGCTATAGATCAGTATTCAATTTCATTCCCACCATCTGTGTGTGTACATTTGGAACAAGTATATAATCTGCATGACAATATGACAATATGATCCATCATCCAGCCCACACCATCTATGGCAATACTCCATCATCTATGGCAATTCATCTTTTTCTGGGCATGCTTAGAACCAGTGTATAGGAACTGGCAAGAACTATCTACTCCTAGATGTTCAAAAGTAAAAAATCATGGACAGCCCACACGTAAATCGTGGCACATACATATAAATCAAGACGGGTCAGCCAACGTACTGTGGTGTTGGAGAAGAAAAACGCCAGAAAACAATCGAATGCCTGAACAAAGAAATAGTAAAAGGAAACCCGTGTTTTTCACAGACCAGACAAATCAAAACTCTTTCAAAAGCCTCAATTTGAGTATCCACTATCCGGCTGCTCAAAGAACATTTTTTGCTAAAACCGGACACAAAGTAATCTGACTGAAAGCTTCAGTCTTAAATCTAAAAAAATGAAGGACTAAATTAAAATCGAATGTATGGTTAACCTAAGACACTCATTCATGACTTCAGAAAATTGTTGATTTTGGTCATCTAACCGGCCGACCTATCCAGCATTACAAGTCTATAATAGCCATTTGAAAACTAAGAAATCCTGATCAATTTGCTACACATTTCTCATCATCAAAACCCTAGAGCTTCGTACCAATCCTAGAATAAAGACCATCCTAAAACCTGGTTAATAAAAGTATCGCATACAATGTAACGGGTGAAGCACCAGCCGTAGAAATTGTCGAATATATCCGAAATGTAGCTTGACATTTTCAACAGAACCGCCGACCAGATGCAGCCGAAGGACACGTGCCATAAGCAAATCACATATCATAACCTAGAACAAAAGGGAAACGACGATCGAAGAACAGGAAACAAACCTCCTTTCCGGAGAGCTCAGATGCGTGAGGGAGAACGAAGTTTACGGTGAATTTGTGTTGGTTTAGTGCTCTATGATGTACTGATTATGAGCTTTGTTCAGATACATTCGATGTATTGATACTTTCTATGTGATTTTATGAGAGTATTTTATTCATTACATGTTCTTGCATGCTAGATCTGTTATGAAATCCATGTATCATTAGGAATGATACTAAACTCCCTAGTCTTATGTCGTTATGGGAATAACGACATAATAAGACTAGTATGATGTGTGATTGATGATCACATAGATGATCATAGGTATTGGATACGATCACGATCATAGGTATTCGTTGGAGAACGGAATACTGGAATGACCCGCATGAGATTGTCACATGGACTAGAGTCATGACTAGAATCTCATATGACGGTTCCATGATTAGATCCTAAGACCTGAGATATCTACGGAATCCAACATGAGGAGTTGCGTGCTTTGATTACGTCAAACGTCCTGCGTAACAGGAGGACTATAAAGGCGTGTATCAGGTACGAAACGAATCATGTACTGGATTGTAGATAGTCAAGACGGGATTTGTACCTCTCGTAAAAGAGAGAGATATCGCTGGGCCCCTCGTGTGAGCGAGACTGTAGAAATGTGTGGCCGCACTATAGACGAATGTCGTCTATTTCAGACAGTCAAACTCAGTTAACGAGAAAGCAGTCGAATCAGATAAGGTGGCTGGTCCATGCCTTATGTTCGACATATGATATCGCGATACAAAAGGATCATCAGCCGGAATCATCACTGGCGTTCGTATGATCACGAACAAACTCTATTCGAGATAGGTAGTCATAGCGTCTTGCTAGAGACCGCCTATGACTTGTATATCCGGAATAGAGATTTCGGACTATACTGCTATGTCGAATGAGCCTACAGGGTCACACACGCAGGGAAGGACGAATACACGAGAGAAAACGACGGAAAACCGAGGCGGAAGGGTCCAGACCGGACGGACCGAAAGGTTCGGAACGGACGGTCCAGACCCTACGGTCCAGACGTGTGGTCCGTCAGTTCTGGAGACTGGAACAGACGTTCCACATTAGCACGCAGACCGTCCGTTCTACGTGGTGGAACGGACGGTCCACGTTTTAGGCAGACCGTCCGTTCTACACACTGGAACGGACGGTCCCAGTGCTTTTCTGGACCGTCCGTTCCGGGTTCCGGTTTTCCGAAAATTAAACCGAAATTAGGGTTAAATCACTATATAAGATAGAGATTAAAACCCTAATGTAGGAGAGACGAAGAACAGCCGACTTTTTCAGAAAAGTGTGAGTTTTTGGAGATCCAAAAACGAGTTCTAAGTCTCGGGATTTCTCGGTGCACAAATCGATCAGAGATTCGAGTCCTAGCAGACAAGTTCCAATCGTTGGAATCCATCCCGAGGTGTGGATACGTGTAGAGGGCGAGGTAATCTTCCTGCCTTTCGTGATCGGACGAATTCTTCAGTTGATACAGGCCCCGGATCGATTGAGGTAAGCGTTCTAACGTTTCTGCGATTTCAATAGCAGCGTGGTTCTAGGGTTCTATAATTTATGTTTTACATCCGCTGCGCAAACCCTAGAATCGATCTCTTAGGAATAGGATTCGCTCATGAGATCCCAGGAAACCCAACACTCTGGACCGATCGGTCTAGGGTTTCTGAGGTTGATTGGACCGACAGGTCCAGACTAAACGGTCCGCCCTTGTGGACCGATCAGTCTGGACGAAGACCGAACAGTGTGGACGGTCAAACCGAAAGGTCTGGACCGTTATGGACCTGGAGACCGATTCGTGTAGACCGATCGATCCAGGCCTGGACCGGACGGTCCAGCTGTGTCAGTCCATCCGTTCCGCTGAGGAACAGACCGATCGTTCCGCAAGTGCCAGACCGTCTGGTCCAGACCTGAACCGGACGGTCCAGGCGTGCAGACCGTCCGTTCTGCATAGAGAGACAGACCATCCGTTCCACATAGGAGTCAGACCGGACGGTCCGACTTTCGGGAAAATTTCCTTTTCGCGATTTTTAGGGTTTAGGTAATCCTATTAATGATGGGAGCCGCCACAAACCCTAAATAATCAACCTAACACGTCCTAGACACTTCCTAGAGCCTTGGAGAAGCTTTCTCTGGAGTTCTAAACCCCGTAATATCGATTCCAAGTCAAGGACGTTTTCTCTTCACAAATCCTAGCAGATATGTTCCAAAGTGTTGGAATTCATCCCGCCGGTGTGGATACGTGTAGAGGATTTGTACTTTCAACTCTTGGTGATTAAAACATGCCCTGGATCGATTGATACTTCCAGATATTGATAGAACGAGGTAAGTACTCGAATCCCACGGTGATATACACGTTCTTTCGGGTTATTGCACAATTGGTTTTGTGTGATGTTTGGCTAGGTTTAGATCTTTTTCTTCCACTGCATGAAACCTAGAAACCAAACCCTAGATCGATGAGATCGCATGCAAGGAACCCGCAGGAAACCCAACACGTCTTGCAAGGTAGGAACGTCATTCCCTATAAGGAGAATGTCATCCACGTACAACACTAGAAATACTACTGTGCTCTCACTAACCTTCTTGTAAACACACGGCTCGTCTTCGTTCTGTGAGAAACCAAACCTTTTGATTGTCTCATCAAAGCAAAGATTCCAGCTCCTCGAAGCCTGCTTCAGTCCATAAATGGACCTCTGAAGCTTGCACACCTTCCCCGGGTTCCTTGGATCGACGAAACCTTCGGGTTGTGTCATGTACACATCCTCGGTCAAGTTCCCGTTAAGGAACGCGGTCTTGACATCCATCTGCCATATCTCATAGTCATAATATGCGGCTATGGCAAGCAGGATCCTGATGGACTTCAGCATGACTACAAGCGAAAAAGTCTCATCATAGTCAATACCATGAATCTGACGGAATCCTTTCGCCACAAGTCGTGCCTTATATGTGTCACGTTTCCATTCATGTCGGTCTTTTTCTTGATCCACTTGCATCCGATGGGTTTTATCCCTTCAGATGCATCAACCAGAGTCCATACTTGGTTGTCTGACATGGATTGCATCTCGGACTTCATAGCCTCGCGCCATTTCTCGGAATCCGAACTTGCCATAGCCTCTAGGTATGTGGTAGGCTCATCATGTTCCAATAACATGAGCTCCTCATTCCCAGTCACGAGAAATCCGTATTTCACGGGCTCTTGGCGGATCCTGCCTGATCTCCGAGGTTCACTCTGTTGGTTTAGTGCTCTATGATGTACTGTTATGCGAGCTTTACTTAGATACATTTGATGTATTGACACTTTCTATAGTTTATGGATGAGTGTTTGATTCATTACGTATTGTGCATGCTTTAATATGTTATGAAATCCATGTATTGTTATGAACAATCACGATAAGAAGTCATACGTCCTGGAAGGGGCTCTACCACCAGAGCCTGCGGCCAATGCCTCGAGAGCCGTCAAGGATGCTTGGCTGAAGCATCAGTCTGACGACAATGAGATCTCCTGTCTCATGTTGGGAAGCATGGCCCCGAAT
>NW_010965372.1:7150750-7152142 GCF_000463585.1 Tarenaya hassleriana | reverse complement strand
TTCGGGTTATTGCACAATTGGTTTTGTGTGATGTTTGGCTAGGTTTAGATCTTTTTCTTCCACTGCATGAAACCTAGAAACCAAACCCTAGATCGATGAGATCGCATGCAAGGAACCCGCAGGAAACCCAACACGTCTTGCAAGGTAGGAACGTCATTCCCTATAAGGAGAATGTCATCCACGTACAACACTAGAAATACTACTGTGCTCTCACTAACCTTCTTGTAAACACACGGCTCGTCTTCGTTCTGTGAGAAACCAAACCTTTTGATTGTCTCATCAAAGCAAAGATTCCAGCTCCTCGAAGCCTGCTTCAGTCCATAAATGGACCTCTGAAGCTTGCACACCTTCCCCGGGTTCCTTGGATCGACGAAACCTTCGGGTTGTGTCATGTACACATCCTCGGTCAAGTTCCCGTTAAGGAACGCGGTCTTGACATCCATCTGCCATATCTCATAGTCATAATATGCGGCTATGGCAAGCAGGATCCTGATGGACTTCAGCATGACTACAAGCGAAAAAGTCTCATCATAGTCAATACCATGAATCTGACGGAATCCTTTCGCCACAAGTCGTGCCTTATATGTGTCACGTTTCCATTCATGTCGGTCTTTTTCTTGATCCACTTGCATCCGATGGGTTTTATCCCTTCAGATGCATCAACCAGAGTCCATACTTGGTTGTCTGACATGGATTGCATCTCGGACTTCATAGCCTCGCGCCATTTCTCGGAATCCGAACTTGCCATAGCCTCTAGGTATGTGGTAGGCTCATCATGTTCCAATAACATGAGCTCCTCATTCCCAGTCACGAGAAATCCGTATTTCACGGGCTCTTGGCGGATCCTGCCTGATCTCCGAGGTTCACTCTGTTGGTTTAGTGCTCTATGATGTACTGTTATGCGAGCTTTACTTAGATACATTTGATGTATTGACACTTTCTATAGTTTATGGATGAGTGTTTGATTCATTACGTATTGTGCATGCTTTAATATGTTATGAAATCCATGTATTGTTATGAACAATACTAAACTCCCTAGTCATGTATCATTGTGGGAATAATGATATAACAAGACTAGTATGATGTGTGATTGATGATCATATAGATGATCATAGGTATTGGATACGATCACAGTCATAGGTATTCGTTGGAGAACGGAATACTGGATGACCCGCATGAGATTGTCACATGGACTAGCGTCATGACTTCAATCTCATATGGCGGTTCTGGAATCCAACAATTGATGATGGACTAGCTGGTAGTAGATCATTAATAGAATCTGCATTTTGTTTTGTTTGTTGTGTTTTGTCTCTTTTGTAGGACATGGCGTCAACCGGTAGCGTACCGAGTTTGACGATGCGATCTATCCTTGAGAAGGATAAATTGACCGGG
>NW_010965372.1:7147233-7149012 GCF_000463585.1 Tarenaya hassleriana | reverse complement strand
CCTGGCTAGGATCGGTCTTTTCGATGAAGGACTTAGGAGAAGCCGCCTATATTCTAGGAATCAATATCTATAGAGATAGATCGAGAAGGCTTCTTGGTCTAAGTCAGAGTACATACATTGACAAGGTCTTGAATCGGTTCAAGATGCAAGACTCTAAGAGGGGTGCCTTGCCAATGGGACATGATGTGGCTCTTAGCAAGACTCAGTGTCCAAAGACACAGGATGAGCGAGACTCAGTGTCCAATACTTATGATCATCTATGTGATCATCAATCACACATCATACTAGTCTTATTATGTCGTTATTCCCATAACGACATAAGACTAGGGAGTTTAGTATCATTCCTAATGATACATGGATTTCATAACAGATCTAGCATGCAAGAACATGTAATGAATAAAATACTCTCATAAAATCACATAGAAAGTATCAATACATCGAATGTATCTGAACAAAGCTCATAATCAGTACATCATAGAGCACTAAACCAACAATCTCCCACTTGCTCTAATCATGAACTGCTAAACATCTAATGCCCATATCCCTAACATGACCCTCATGCTTCGACGAAGGGAGAGGCTTCGTCAACGGATCGGCAATGTTGTCATCTGTCGACACTCTGCAAATGTGTACGTCTCCTCTGTCTATGATCTCCCTGATGAGGTGAAATCGTCTGAGTATGTATTTGGATCGTTGATGGGATCTGGGTTCTTTCGCTTGTGCGATCGCTCCATTGTTGTCACAATACAGAGCAATGGGGCTATCAGCACTCGGAATGACACCCAAATCACCAACAAACTTTCTGATCCAAACAGCTTCCTTTGCTGCGTCCGACGCTGCAATATACTCAGCTTCTGTAGTAGCCATCATGTATGCCATGCTTTGTACTCGACCGGATGTATCCTACGCGTTGAGCATTACGAGTAGATATCAGTCAGATCCAGGTGAGTCGCACTGAATCGCTGTCAAGAACATCCTGAAGTACTTGAGAAGGACTAAGGATGTGTTCTTGGTATACGGTGGGTCGGAAGACGAGCTCGCTGTAAGAGGTTACACCGATGCTAGTTTTCAGTCAGACCCGGATGACTACAGATCGCAGTCTGGCTATGTTTTCTGCTTGAACGGAGGCGCTGTTAGCTGGAAGAGTTCCAAGCAAGCGACCGTTGCAGATTCTACTACAGAAGCTGAGTATATTGCAGCGTCGGACGCAGCAAAGGAAGCTGTTTGGATCAGAAAGTTTGTTGGTGACTTGGGTGTCATTCCGAGTGCTGATAGCCCCATTGCTCTGTATTGTGACAACAATGGAGCGATCGCACAAGCGAAAGAACCCAGATCCCATCAACGATCCAAACACATACTCAGACGATTTCACCTCATCAGGGAGATCATAGACAGAGGAGACGCGCACATTTTCAGGGTGTCGACAGATGACAACATTGCCGATCCATTGACGAAGCCTCTCCCTTCGTCAAAGCATGAGGGTCATGTTAGGGATATGGGCATTAGATGTTTAGCAGTTCATGATTAGAGCAAGTGGGAGATTGTTGGTTTAGTGCTCTATGATGTACTGATTATGAGCTTTGTACAGATACATTCGATGTATTGATACTTTCTATGTGATTTTATGAGAGTATGTTATTCATTACATGTTCTTGCATGCTAGATCTATTATGAAATCCATGTATCATTATGAATGATACTAAACTCCCTAGTCTTATGTCGTTATGGGAATAACGACATAATAAGAATAAGACTAGTATGATGTGTGATTGAGGATCA
>NW_010965372.1:7121608-7146980 GCF_000463585.1 Tarenaya hassleriana | reverse complement strand
TCTTGGAATCTTGCATCTTGAACCGTTTCAAGACCTTATCGATGTAAGTACTCTGACACAGTCCTAGAAGACGCCTCGATCTATCTCTATAGATCTTTATTCCTAGAATATAGGCCGCTTCTCCTACGAAACGACTAATGTACTGGATTGTAGATAGTCAGGACGGGATTTGTACCTCTCGTAAAAGAGAGAGATATCGCTGGGCCCCTCGTGTGAGCGAGACTGTAGAAATGTGTGGCCGCACTATAGACGAACGTCGTCTATTTCAGACAGTCAAACTCAGTTAACGAGAAAGCAGTCGAATCAGATAAGGTGGCTGGTCCATGCCTTATGTTCGACATATGATATCGCGATACAAAAGGATCATCAGCCGGAATCATCACTGGCGTTCGTATGATCACGAACAAACTCTATTCGAGATAGGTAGTCATAGTGTCTTGCTAGAGACCGCCTATGACTTGTATACCCGAAATAGGGATTTCAGGTTATACTGCTATGTCGAATGAGCCTACAGGGTCACACACGCAGGGAAGGACGAATACACGAGAGAAAACGACGGAAAACCGAGGCGGAAGGGTCCAGACCGGACGGACCGAAAGGTTCGGAACGGACGGTCCAGACCCTACGGTCCAGACGTGTGGTCCGTCCGTTCTGGAGACTGGAACGGACGTTCCACATTAGCACGCAGACCGTCCGTTCTACGTGGTGGAACGGACGGTCCACGTTTTAGGCAGACCGTCCGTTCTACACACTGGAACGGACGGTCCCAGTGCTTTTCTGGACCGTCCGTTCCGGGTTCCGGTTTTTCCGAAAATTAAACCGAAATTAGGGTTAAATCACTTTATAAGAAAGTGATTAGAACCCTAATTAAGCAGAGACGAAGAACAGCCGACTTTTGCAGAAAATTGTGAGTTTTTGGAGATCCAAAAACGAGTTCTAAGTCTCGGGATTTCTCGGTGCACAAATCGATCAGAGATTCGAGTCCTAGCAGACAAGTTCCAATCGTTGGAATCCATCCCGAGGTGTGGATACGTGTAGAGGGCGAGGTAATCTTCCTGCCTTTCGTGATCAGAACGATTCATCGATAGAGACAGGCCCCGGATCGATTGAGGTAAGCGTTCTTAACGTTTCTACGATTTCAATAGCAGCATGGTTCTAGGGTTCTATAATTTTTGTTTTACATCCGCTGCGCAAACCCTAGAATCGATCTCTTAGGAATAGGATTCGCTCATGAGATCCCAGGAAACCCAACAATTTGTTGGGGAACGAGGTGGGAGGTGAAAGACGAGGAGCCATGAAGGAGAAAGGAGTCTTGGGAGGGTCCATGTTGGGTATGAGTTTCTTCCATGACTCGACGAAATCGGAAACCACGGCCGGTTCCGAGGAAACCTCTGCCTAGGAGAAGGCGCGAACTGCCGTAGACTTAGGGCATGCGGTGACGATGGATCAGGAACAATGAAGCTTGCCGGAACACGACTCGGACTCGGCTTCGACGAGGAGAAGAGTGCACACACTTTTTTTTTTCAAATTCCAACCAATATTTTTTATTTATTTGGAAAAAGTGGAAAAAGTCGAACAATATATGAAGTTATGAACCTAATTCTCCTTTATCACCATAAATTTAACGTTGTAATCAATAAAATCAAAACGTGACCACACTATATTTTGAATCACATGGTTACAGTTGGAGAAAAGTATGTTGAGGTAAAAATAGCAAAGTGATGGTACTTTTGATATAATACCCATTTTCAAGTTACAATATCGTAGATAGATTTCCGTGGGATAATAATTTGCCAAAAAACCGAAAATATCAAAGGATAAAACTTTTTATCTTTTTTTCGACTTTCTGGTAAATCATTGATCCAAGAAAAATAAAAAAATTATATCGACCGTTGAACAATTGATGGTAAGGATTTGCGATATCTTTTGGCTGCTGGAGAGGGCACTGACTATACCATCAACACAACAGTTGAAGGTCCAATGACGGATAAATGATAAAGTTATTCTCAAGATCTTGGGTTCGATTCTACTAGTGAAAAGAGTGAACGCAATTAATTGTGTGACTAAAAACTGATTCCGGATACAAAAAATTAAATGAGCCGTAAACCTAATAAATTTTCTAGTTATAAAAAAATATATATATTATATATTATATCTGTTACACCTCTAATGTCTAAAATTACCATTAAATGAAATGCATTCATATCCTAATTTTTCTTTAGAGTATACGTGGTATTTCATATTCACTCTACTCTATAATTTAGTTTTACACCTACCACTCAGAATTTATACAGGAATTTTCATAATTTGTTTGTCTCTAACAATATCTTGGATTTACAGGCATACCAAAAAGATGGAAAAAAAAAGGGTAAGCAAAGTACGGAAAAAATTGTATGAACGTTTGTCCAATAAGGGTTTTTTATCAAAAATACCCCTACTATGCTTCAAAGACTTCAATGCATACCCGTGCAAAAATTTAAAAAAAAAGTTAGTTCAAAAAATACCCTAATAATTATGTTATTCTCATAATACCCATTGGTGTGGGTCCCAATGACAGAAACAGAAGACAGAGAGAACAGTTTTCGGTTCCCTAGAAAAAAAATTAAATATTTTAAAATTTTTAAAACTCCCTCCACCAAAAAAAATTAAATTTTTCGTGTGAATTTTAAAATTTTTCGGTGTGACCAGTGTGACCAAGTGACCAGTGTGACTAGTGTGACCAGTGTAACCAGTGTGACTAGTGTGACCATTGTGACCAAAATTAAATTTTGAACAGTGTGACCAAAACTAAATTTTGAACGGTGTGACCAGTGGGACTAACGTGTCTAGTGTGACCAGTGTGACTAGTATGACCAGTGTGACCAGTGTGACCAAAAAAAATTTTGAACGGTGTGACCAGTGTGACTAGTGTGACCAATGTGACTAGTGTGACCAGTGTGATCAAAATTAAATTTTAGATGGTGTACCTTTGTCAATCTGTTCCATTATCGCTCCGAACATTTATTTGGCATTAAATATGCGCCTCTTGCATATTCTTCGACAGATTTGCTATGTATCTATCTCATTTTCATAAATAAAACACACGATTCACTCTCAAAATCATAAAACGCAAACACAAAACACAAAGTTTATGCATCGAACCAATCTCTTGTATTAATGAGCTTACCTTCAGTTCTTGTCATTTGTTCTGTCTTAGACCGACTCAAGAAGAAGATATGAGGTCGTCGGTGAAGATATGCTCAACGAAATAATCACTTTTCGTTTGTTTTTCTATGTAAAAAAATGAAATGAGAAGAGAGAAAATGGAAAAGTTGAGAGAAAGATAAGAGTGGAGAGAGAAAATTAAGAAAGAAATGAAAAGTTGTCAAAGAATAAAAACGAGAGAGGTGAATTCAAAATGAAGAGATGAGTATCACGTTACTTTTGTGAGATGGTTAATTATGTAACAAAGTAAGGTTATAAACCCCCTACCATTGAAATCAGAATTCTTAATGTGGAGAAAGAAACCCACGCGCAGGATAAGCGCGTTACGAAAACTCGCCTGATTTGGGTGGGCCAGCGAAAATCAGCGGATTCTTGTGGGACGCGAAGTTTAGGCGCGTGAGCGTGAGCGTGAGCAACGCATTTTGTCATTTTTTTATAGCGTTTTTACTTTTACCTTTTTTTCCCATTATTATTACTAAAAAAAAATCCATCATTTCTCGGAATTATAATAATGCACACATTAATAATATATTCACTGCATCCATCCAATTATACTTTATCAATCCTCTCATAATGGGCACATGTCAGAGGCTTCATGGGCCCAATTAATTGCTCAGTTGTTCAAACTTCTTTGGCCCAATATTGAGGGTTCTTCGGCCCAATACACGCACTACTTGATTATATCGTCCATCGATATGTGCAGTAAAAGCTTGAAAAATGTCCTCCACAAACAAAAACAATTTGATACCAATTTCAAATGGTGCTTAATCCGGTTCCCCTCAATTTCATACCCGTTACTATTTTGTTACTGTTGTTTTCACGTTTTATTTAAATTATTTCACCCATATCTATATATATGTGGTTGGTCCACATCATAGAGGGGTAAGCATTTCAAGAGATGTAGAGGATGGATAATAATGGCCTAACAATAACAACTAATAATATTTTCCAATATAAATGGTTTACCTTCTTTGTCCTATCAAACCCATTTTGATTTTTCACCAAATCAATTTTTTTTTTGTCATTGTAAACATTTCAACCTTACATTATATTTATACATTTTATGTATTGTCAAAAAAAGGGGGTCCCACCACATTCAGCGGCTGCGCGTATACCATAATAGTTCATATAAAAACAAATATGGAATATAGTTAGAGATGCTAGATTGGGTGGATATTTGGGTAAGTATATGCTTATTCAGCACATTAGTTCAACTAAAAGGACTAGATTGTTTTCAAAGTTTCAAAACCTCTGGCACAAGTCTATGGAAATAATTCAAATTGATATATATATATATACACACACAGGCTTGGGGTGTAAAATATATATATCATAGGGTATTTGTTTGCATGATATAAGCCGATATTACATTATAAAAAAAAAATTGTGTATTTAAAAATCATATAAATCGCTTCATTTCGGCAAAAGTTGGTGGTGTCTTCCACCGCATCATATGTATAGATGATTAAATTATGGGATAAAGCACCGCCTCTCAACGTAACCCTAAATTTTAAAAATTATTGGATGATTATGCCCCCATCCCATACATTGAGTGTGACATGTTCATTTCGTGTGTATGAAAAGACAAAAAAATATAGTTGGGATTCAGCGTTTCATTTTCCAATACTTCAAAATATTTATATATATATATATATATATATATCTAGTCTAAAGCCCATATGTTATGTATAAAATACTTCTCCTTTCTATATGTGTGTATATATATATATATATGCATACATACATACACATATACGTACGTACATGTGTGTATTTTGTCTTGGATGAGGAAGAATCTACACCGTCCATGTCAGATGATACAGGATTAGTTAGTTTTGTTTTTCTTGAAAGCTACAAATCCGCTAACTTCCCAAAAACAATATATATATATATATATATAGAAATGATGACAAGATTTGATTAGCTACAAGAAAAGATGGAACCAATGTTTTGTATTAATTTTGTGTAAAGTGATCTTTAAATGTTTTGGCTAAGTGAACCGAGTTGGTGTTGTGAATTTGATTGGTCAATCGTCATTTATAAGAAACCAAATAATGCTCACCGGTTCATGCTTATAGATGTAACCATATATATATAATCATGTCAAATCTATACACTCATATAAATTGAATTATGTTAGTCTAACCACAAAGTCAGATTTAAATGATGCTTATAATATTCAGAGGAACGTGTGTGTGTATATATATATATATATGATTCATTCTTAGACGAAAAAGAAGAAGGTCATTATGATGATGATATTAGTGGTAGGGAAGGGTGCTTTGTCTGTCATATTTTAAAAGAAAATAAATATGTGTATATATATATATATATAGATGATTAAAATAAAGAAAAGAAATAGATATATAAACAAACAAATATACGGAGAGGAGGCTCACCATTCAAAGTAAACTTTGCGAAAGGGAAAAAACAACAAATTATTTAAGACAGTGTTGACTTGGACCAGATCATGCATGTGTTGCGCTCAAGATGCCATCCCCCCCTCGGCTCACATCTCTGTGTTTTTGCCTACCTGTCTCGGCCTTGCCACCACATTATTCCTCATATATATACACACATATATATATATATGTGCGTGTGTGTGTGTTATAACCCTCTTTTTTCTCACGGGACTCTATGCGTTGCGTATGCGTGTACATACCAATAACACACACTGTATATATGCGCGTGTATATATATGCGATATTCATGTATGTATGTCACTTCACTTGTAAATTGAAATGGGCCGGGGGATATGTGAAACCCTGAGGAGAAAACGATGCCAATGTCTTAAGTATCTAAAAACATCTACACTATTGTTGAATATTTAACTATTTCTTTTTATTTTATTTTATAAAATGTGAATATTTAATTATTCTTTTCCCCTTTATTTTTTTTTATCTCATCAAATACCATTTATTTCCTTCCTCTATTCTCAAATCAGTGCATTATTTTCATCATGGCCAGCATACAGAATCCAACTAAGCCTAATACACATTCACATTCAATACAAACATATATACATTTATATATATATTGTGTGTGTGTGTATATAACATGTCGTTATCATGGACAAAGCCAATTACCTGTAAGGACCAGATCTAAAAACACAGTAAGGTGTTAGTTCAATTCAAAGCAGTGGTACATTTCAACACATGCGAATACGAACTACCAACATACTTTACAAAAAAAAAAATAATACAATAACTAGCAACAAATCCATTTTAAATACACATTTATTTGGACTATATACAATGTTTTAAAAAAATTTATAGGTTTTTATGATCAAGCATGAATTTGCATGTTTGACATGAATTATGGTGGTGCATCGGATAATTTAACGAGACAAAAAAAAAATGCAATTGTGGGTGTTATATTTTCTCATCTAATCCTCTCATGCATTTCTAATTAAACCTCATTTATGGGATATTTAAATGTAAATATATAGTCGTAAGTTTTAATCTACATAATTAATTTTGTTAATTAACACCATTAAACAAACAAAAAAACAAGTGTTCATTCTTTTTTTTCTTTTTTTTTTGTTTTGGGTGAAATACAGTAGGAGAAGATGCATCTCGAATTTGTGAGAGATCATTAATGACAATCATGCTTATTATGTGCGGAGAGCCTTTGAAACCCTCCTCCCCTTTCGAAACACTCTCTTCTCGTATACGCGCACACCCGTTTTGTACACGACGGAACACATCTCCGCTATCGTTCGCGTGGATTCTTGCATGATCGGCGTTCTGGTTCATCTCTGATAATGGCGGTCCAAGCTCAGCGCCCTTCCACTGTCTTCTTCCCCAACAGGTCTCCTTCATCTCCGTCTCTCTCTCTCGCTCTCTCTCTGTGTATATGTGATCTTTCAACTTCTTTTTCGCTGGATTCTGCAGAAACGGACAAGAAGGGAATGATTGCTCGCTGCAGCCCCAGAAACCTCATTTCCCTTTCACCATCGGTGGCGGTCTCTCTTTATTTCCGATTCTTTCTTCGTTTTCCTTCTTCCTCTCAGTTTGTGCCCTGTCTTCTGTGTCTTCACGGTTTTTTTTTTTGTTGTTGTCGGGGGATTATTCAAGCAGGGGTTGGTACCACGAAGCGAACGGTAGAGGTTTCGCCGGCGAATGAAATACAAGCTGCGGTGGCTCCGATGAATCCTCCGCCGCCGCCAGTCATCGATACGACGCAGATGCAGAATAGCCGCCGCCGCCACCCACCGCCGAATGTGATCTCCACCGGTCTTCGTTTGTATCCCGGCGACCGCCATGAGCAGTTGCCGCAACAGTGCTCGAATCGGGAACAGTTGTTTACATCTTTTCCTGCGTTCTCCGGAGATCTCGCCGGAGAAATCAAACGGCAATCAGACGAACTGGACAGATTCCTTCAGAGCCAGGTGATCAATCTTCCCCATTGGAAATGAGCTTTCTTCAAATTCTTCTTCTTCTCAAAGTATTGGGTTTGCAGGGGGAGCAATTGCGGTGCACATTAGCAGAGAACAGGGAGAGGCACTATCGTGAGCTGCTGAGAGCAGCGGAGGAATTAGTAGCACGGAGGCTGAGAGAGAAAGAAACAGAGATGGAGAAAGCCACGCGCCGCCACGCGGAGCTGGAGGCGCGTGCAGCCCAGCTAGCAGCGGATGCACGCGTCTGGCAAGTGAGAGCGGCGACGAGAGAGGCTGAGGCGGCGTCGCTGCAGACTCAGCTGCAGCAAGCAACGACGGCGGAGCGTGAGGGGCGCGGCGGAGGAGCGGCGGAATTGGAGGACACGGAGTCGGTTTACGTGGATCCGAACAGGGTTGAGATGACCGGCCCGATCTGCAGGATTTGTCGGTGTCGGTCGGCGGCGGTGGTGGCACTGCCGTGTCGGCATCTCTGTCTCTGTATGGAATGCGACGGCGCCGCGAGAGCTTGCCCGCTTTGCCTCTCCTTCAAGAATTCCAGCGTCGAAGTTTTCTTTTCTTAATTGGGCCTCGTAGGCCCAACACGTCATTGAAATTTAAAAAAAACATATAATTAAGTGAAAAAAATCCCAATAATATATTATTTTGTATGTAAGTAATATAAGTTTGCTAAGAGTTGACGAACACAGGCCACATTGAATAGTGACATTTTGTTTCTCTTTATTTTCTTGTTTCTTTTGGAAATTCTTTGTTTTTCTTAAACAAAAATAATTTGTCAATTTGCTCAACATAAATTCGATTTTCTAATTCGTGGAAGGTTCGATCAAGATTCGTATGAGAAAGTTATTGACAAAGTATATTAGATACGTGATTGGATATTTGTTAGTTAGAAAAAAACGAATTTACAGACTTGAGATTTCTCTATTTTCGGCTCGTGGTTATATGAATTTACTATAACAAAATTTTTTGAAAAAAAAAACAATAAATGTATATTGGAATAAATGTCGTGATGGAGCACAACAAAGTAGCTCGGGTCTATGGACCATGAGGGATGCGATCAATAATCGCGGCCACAGTGATCCAAAGTCACGAACGGTTCAATCTTGTTAGTAGTTATACAAACCATTATATATATATATATATAATATTCCTGATCGGACATTATATAAAAAATATCTTCTATTTTCTATTTTGACTTCAATACACATTTTTCTTCAGCTGTGTGAATCTGTGATCTGTGTAAATTTGTTCGATCTAATTGGTCGTAATGTTAAACTTATGACGGTCACACTAATTTATTAGATTCATCATTTGCATATTTCATTAATAATTTGATAAAAATATTATAAATTATAATTTATAGGCAATGAAACCAATATGATCGGATCACAATATCATATCACAATCACAGCGCCTAATCTCAAAATCGGAATAATGTGGACAGGTATTGACAGTCGGTGGCCCAAAATACGAATTAATATTTTTGGATCCAACTGTACTCTTTAGGCCCATAATTTAAAAAAATCAGGAGATACTATGGGCCAAAAAATGGGCCTAACATCATCGGATATCATAATTAATATATTACCCAAGATCCACCAGGGGAAACACCAATATCGTATTTACAAAAACGATTAAACATCAACACGTGTTATATTCTAAACCGTGCCAGGTGGACCCTAGATTCTATATAATTTATAAAATAAAATAAAAAGTTGGAATGGGAATTGGAATTTCAGTGAGAGAATCTAACACGAGAAACGAGAGGTTTTCGTACATATGGCTTGTTCCTTCTACACGTGTCAGCTTTGTGGCACGGCATTCCGTGGTCCGTCCATCATATAGAATATTGTTTTCTTCTCCGGTTCTCCCCGTTTTATTATGACTAATAAAAACCCCCATGTGGCAAACTTTACAAAATTTTATCATTTTAATTACGCTTAATTATTATTTAACGCAATGTTGGGAAACGATCATATGGAAACATGTGCATTGGATGTGTACTATCTACCATAATTCCTTTGTTTCTCTGAGTTATTTCTTTCCCCGTTTTATTTATTTATTTTGCATTTCCTCCTATTTTCATTTCCGACCATATATATATATATATATATATATATATCATTTTAAACCAGCATTTCGAATAATGATAATTGTGTAATTTGTCGATTCTTAGAACGCCGGCTTGGACTCTTCTAAAGTAATTGAATTTAAAAATGAAATTTTAATATTAAACAAATTTTTTTATAGAGTGTCAGTAGAAGTGGGGTCCATAAGAATACATATCGGACGGCAGAGCAAGAATTAAATAAGGAGTGCGATATCGACCGTCCATCATGTAAAAACACGGAGATATAGATTTACCGCGATGTAGCGAATCAGAGCTCAGGCCTCCGCACGTGTCATGAGGCGCCGAGTCCTAAATCACACGTGTTCTTTGTATGAATCTTTGAAGATCTGCACTTTGCTAATTTGATTTAAAAATTCAGTAATTTGTTTTTTTATAATTACAAAATTTGCGCAATTTGAATCTCTCACTATTATTATTAAATTGTTGTGTTACTTTATTTTTTTTATGTTGTGTGCTTTTTTAACGATGGATATAGATGAAAACAAACAAACATACACAATTTCACTATTTTTCTTTTGAGTTTTAATAATTCCTCGGTAGAAATTAAGAATGATAATTCCATAATTGTTAATGCATAATTGGACAAAGACAAGCTACCCGATATAATTTTCAAATTTGTACAGAGAACAGTAAAAAAATTTGGGGGGACAAGATAGTGTAGTTCAAGTTGTAAATATTATTCGGTATATAATACAAATCACCTCCTACCAACAAAAAAAAGTTGAAAATATTAATCATTAATTTTATGTATATAAATAAATCCAATGAAAAGCTACAAAAGAAACACACATATATGATATGAACAATGGATGGGCAAGAAAGGAATCAACGGGCTGCCCGGGTTTTCCGGGCAAAGAGTCGAGGAAACAAGAACCTCGTAAATAGAGCAACTATTTTTTTATTTATTCGTTTTATGACTTTAAAAACTTTTACTGTACCAAATCATAAAAAATACTTTTACTTTATAAAATTTTGTATCTTAGAGGTATAATATTATAATTTTTAAAATTAAAATAATATGGATGCAAGAGGGTAAAAGTTAACGCAATGCAAACAATTTTTTCACAGGTTCATAAAAAAATAAATTATGCACTGGTTTTCTTTTTTTCTCTATTTGTTGTCAGAAAATGATAAGTAAAATATTATAATTTAAGAGGGAATGTATAAATTTTGGGTACTGTAAAAAAAATTGCTGGCTAAAACTTATTTAAATTTTATGAATGAATTACTAAAACCGTTACATATGGGCGAAAGTTTTGTTCATGTAGACATAAAAACATTTGCCAATCATAGTAAAATGCTAGTATCATGCGTATCTCCAAATGTTATACAATGTATTTATTTTTACCAATAATGGTAAGTTGATCGTATTTTAAATATAATAAGTACACATGGGGCCCACGTTTCCTATGGGCTCGGGAGGTGGGTCCATAATTATGGAGTGCGCTACCATCCAAAATACTTCAATAATAAATTTTAAAAGAAAAGTTTGAAAAGGACGGGAGCTAAAGGAAAAAAGAATTTAAAAAGAAAGAAAAGGACAAAGAGAGTGATGTCATGCCAGAGATATTTTTTTGGAAGCTTATATTCGTATAAAGGGAATATTTGTGAATAAAATATAAAATATTCTTCGTCATATAGGCAAAAAGGAATTTCTTTTTTTTTTAGAGGTTTGTAATCCAAGAGGGATTTATTTATATTTTACCACATTTATATCTATCACCAATCTATATTTGTCATACAGATATAAAATGTTGAATTTTATCTTATACAATTTGAATTTTTGTTGGCATTTAAATTGTAAATTATTTAAATGGGAGAAACAAAAATTAAATGAAAAGACAGGTGGGGCAAACTTTGCAAACTTCGGAGAGAAACAGTGGGTTTTGTTTAATTAGGAGGCTTGCGTGAGTGTACGACGTTAACTCCTTTTGTTTCCTTACACGCATCCCGGGGCGCGTGTTCCTCACTTCATTCCCATCATTGCATGTCACTCTCATCTTTCCAAATATTCTCTCTTCCCCAACGTCATAATTTATCACTAAATACCCATGCGGCATGAACAGTCTCTATAAATGATTTTTTACAAATTTATCTATTGTAATTAAAAATAGTATAAATATATATATATATATATATATATATAATCAGATGAGGAAAATACTTAATTTTCACTTATTACATATTTAATTATAATATACTTTGTTAAATTATGAAAATAAATGCCGTTACAATGAAAAGTGATGTATGGTGGAGCGATTGAAGTCACGCGCAGCCAGGCGCGTGAGGATCTGGCCTGCTTGTGGGACCCATCTTTTATGGACCGTGACAAGGATTTTGGCCTTTACTCTTAAGTTACCTTTATACCCCTCGAGTGTACCTCAAATTACGTTATTGTCCTTCAGACTGCAGAATTTTGTAATATTACCTTAAAATCTTTTATCCCCAAGGAGAATTGCTCCCTCTTACTTGGGTTAAAAAAATTTGTTATTCATAGCATTCGTATTTGTTTTATCTAAATAATAATAGTAATAATTGAAGTTTCAGATATTCTTCCTATATTCGAAATTGGGATTTTATAACGGAGTTATATTTATACGGTTCTCCGTAAATGCCAATTGTACCCCTCATATATTGGGATAATTTCACAAGTGCTTGTATTAACCGCTGTTTTAAAATTATTTTATCAGAAAACTATTGCTTGGAGACGTACTCAAACATACATGATGATGTCATTTAGGAGCGAATTCCGAGGGGAAGGAAAACACTGAATATTTTATATTGGAAACTGTTTCTATAATATCGGTCGCTTTTCATAATTTCTGAATATTAAATTGAGATGTTATTAATTTTTCCTTTTTTTAAAAAAAAAATATGAGTTAGTGGTTTCATTGGGTCTGTTGACATACTATCCTCACAACAATCCATGATCATTTAAAAAAATAAATAAGAATTCATCATCATCAACACCACAATGGCAACAATATAACAGACAAAAAGCAAAATGTGCCAATAAAAAAACACACGAAGGGGATGGCTATCTTCATTTGGATGAAAGAAACAAATTTGTAATTAGAATCGAATGGAATTTTAGAAAAATGACGACAAAAAAACAAAAATTGTTATGAATATATCAGTCCGGTTCAGTCAAACAAGTAGAATTTTAAAAAATGATGCAGATATTAACAAAAAAATTATTTTTTTATAAAGTAATATAAGCAAAGAATATATTTTGTTGGGGGGAGAAAGGGTCTAAGATGAGAAAAAAGAATTAGTCAGAAAAATAATTAATATCGGAGAGCTCAATTATTCCTCATAATAATGCGATGGTTAAAAAAGTTTTTTTAAAAATAAAAGAAAAAATAGTAGTTTTTGTTGTACTTTGAAGGTTTTGCTTACAAAGCCAATAGATTCCCTCTCCACTTTCCCTGAAACTTGCCCCTTGTTTCATTCTCTCTCTCTCTCCTCTCTCAAACAAAGCTGTTTTTGCTATAAAAGCTCACTCCACTTTCCTCCAAACTCTCCACCAAATCTCTCTCTCTCTCTCCATCTTCGCATCAGAAAGGAAATAGAGAAAGATTTTTAAAAAAAAAGGGAAACAAGAGATGGAGATCTCTGCGAGAAAGTCTTATTTCATAGAAGAAGACGATGGGTTGGCTTCAATTGCAGAGGTGGAGGCTGGTGTTTCTTCCCAGAACGCCGCCGTTTCGAGCCCCTTCTGCTACACGAGAAGGAACACCCTCAGGAACATGAACTACTTGAACTTCTACCCTCAGGGTTATTACCAGCATCAGTACTCAGTTTCCTCTCCGAGATCTGTCGTTTCCGGAAGGTTCCATGATTCCAGATTCGAAAACAGTTGTTACAGCCATCAGCAGCCTCATTACCTGGAATCTTGCACCATGTGCAAGAAGCCTCTAGTGAAGATAGACATCTACATGTACAGGTAAAATCACCTGATTGATCTGTTTCTCCTTTTTCCGATCCTTCTGTTTCTTAACGATTCCTGTGTGTCTTAGCCCGATGCCATCATGACCCAGATTCTGATTTACGATCGACATGATCGGTGTAGTTGTTGCAGAGATCAAAATTGGTTTTGTTTTGGTTTTCCTCTGAATTTTTGGCCTTTAGTTTCTGATTTTTTCCTCGTTTGTTAAGGAATCTGTGAAAATTGAGACGATTTGTTGGGTTTTGGCAGAGAACAAGTTGTCTGTTTTCTAACTTGTCGTATATTATTCAGCAGGGATCCTTGTTTCGAGATCTGTTTCGCAGAAATTTGAATGCGCTCTTGTTATTTTTCTTTTAAGATTCTTCTGTTTCCTTGATAAAGTTTCGATCTTTAGCAAAACCCATGTCTGATTTTCGATGCCCGGTAAAGGGATCTGTGTAGATTTAAGTTGTATTCAAGTCTCGAATTCGATTCTGATTTTTGAGTTGGATGCAAGTCACTGCTTTTTACATACGCTTGCCATAAAAGGAAGCAACAGTTTCCGGTCCTGTTTGGTTTGGTTGGCCACCAGGTAAAAATTGAAGAGGGTGGTTGAAAAATGAAAATCTCACTGACAATCCCTCTCAGTAGAAAACAGGGGAGAGAAAAAAAGGATCATACTTTCTTGTTCCCATACTTGATCTCGTTTGTCTGAAAGTGTTGATGATCTTTTCACAGAGGGGACATACCGTTCTGTAGCGAGGAGTGCAGACAAGAGCAGATAGACAGAGACGAGGCGGTGGAGAAGAAGAAGAGAGTGTCATCTTCCATGAAAGCTATGAGGAGAAAGGAACAGAGCTCTTCTGCTTCTTCTTCCCCCAACAGATCTCCGGATTACTCTTTTAAAGCCGGAACTGTTGCTGCCGCTTGATTTCTCTTAATGAAACTCCTGCAAGTTCTAGTTTGAGGCGAAATAGTTCATCTTCTAAAGGTGGAAGCTTTGAAAACTCTTCACGAGGAAAGATAAAAAAAGGAGGAGAAACCTCTCTTCTTCAAAGGGCTTTTTTTTTTTACTTTTTTTTTTTTGAGAATTTGAGAAGAGGACTATGATCATGATAACTTACATGGGATGGGGATGGGTGGGTGGATGTATATCGTTTTCCTTTTTTTTATTTTTTTGAGGAAGTTATATATATATATATATGTGTATATGTATATGTAACTGTTTCTGTTTCTATGTTTTTTTTTGTATGAAAAGAAATGGTAAGGAGATGCAAAAGAATTTTAAAGGTTTTGTGAATTTATTGTTACATATTCGTTTGTTGTGGTCATGATGGGATCCCTCCCTTTGTGTTTCCTTATTGGGGAATGTTTGACGAAAGGCAAAGTGGGAATGGTAATAATGTTGTGTGTGTATCTTTTTCTCTGCACATTCTTTTTCTTTCCAAAAAGGGATGAGATTTTACACTTGAGTGGGGTGGAGGGATTTGATTTCTTCGTTAATAATAAAAATAAAATTAAAGAAATTGCAAATTGGTAGGTTGATGCACACAATGAATATATCATGGGCAAACCCTGTATTATGGAATATTTCAGATGATATTTTTTTTTCCAAGGTATTTGGGCCGTATGACTTGTATCGTTTTTGGGCTTTGTTGGACCAATTTTACCCTATATATATGGAGAGTGTAATAACCTTTGTTTATATACGTAAACAAAGTTATAAATTAAGGGAATTCGTTAATGATGGTGCCAAGTGCATCCGAGACAGAAGCCATGGTCGGACGCTCTTTGTAGTTGACGTTCAGACAGGATTCGGCCAGTTTGGCCACTCTCCGGGCAGCGGCCACCGGGAAATTGTTCCTCAGCCGAGGATCCAACACCATTCTGAACCTTCTGCTCTCCGCCGGAAACTGTCTCACCCATTCTAGAAGCTTCTCCTCCCCCTCCGGCCTCTTCCTCTCTATGGCTCGACGCCCTGTTATGATCTCGTACAGCACCACCCCGAAGCTGTATACGTCACTCTGTGACCGTAGATGTCCCGTCTCCACGTACTCTGGAGCTGCGTATCCCTGTGTTCCCACCCTCTGCATGCATGCATGCATCCACATATATACTCGTTTATATATGTATGAGAGCCTCTTCTTTACTATTTGTTCTTACCAAATCATATGAACAAGTGATAATTGTAGATACTCACAGCAGTGGTGACGTGGGTCTTGCCGTCCTGTGGCCCCTCTCTCGCGAGGCCGAAGTCCGATAATTTCGGCCTAAACTCCTCGTCCAAAAGCACGTTTGATGTTTTGAAGTCTCGGTATATCACCTGCCAATATATGCAGTATACCTCAGCCATCAGATTTCCTGAATAACCACACGTATGTCCTCAGCTATCAGATTTCCTCGAGATGTGCATATAGTTCGTGGACTATTTGATATGCCTGATAACGAGAAATGGAAAACTAACAAATGGGTTCTGTGAAAAATGTGATTTTTGTTTCCCTAAACACCCGGATGATTCAGAAGCATGAACTCAACCAAATGGTGAACTGGGGTTGTAAGAGTGAGAGTCAACCTCGATTCCGAGCCCAGAATGCAAATAAGCGAGACCTTGAGCGGCACCATGCATGATCTCGAGCCTCTGTTTCCATGGCAAAGTGGGTGATCGACGGCTGATGAGATGGTCCTCTAAACTTCTGTTAGGCATGAACTCGTACACTAGGAGCCGTTCTATCCCTCTCTCGTCGTCATCCTGCGAGCAGTAACCCAATAGCCTCACTACGTTGGGATGCTTCACCATTCCCAGGAACTGAACCTCTTTTAGCCATTCCTTATGACCCTACAGGAACCAGACAGAGATGGTTCGAGTTGACTTGTACAGTTTTCTTTACGGGTTAACTCTAAAACTATAATATAATGGAACCATGTTGTAATGCATGCGTTGAAACAGTAAGTCATACAGGCAAAACCCAGATCAAAGTCCCCAATTTTATCGAAGAATCTGATGAAGTTGAGAGAGTGCACTTCCTATTTCAGCGTTTCATCCATTCTTTGATGATTGAGAAAGGTGGAGACATATGGCTTCGATGTCGGGTTCAATAGTACACCCAAAGGTGATATAACTGAGATACGAAAAGACGGCGAGAACAGTGAAGTGATCAATGGAAGTACCTGTAGGCCTCTCTGGTTGAGTTTCTTGATGGCGACGACAAGCGGGGAACCAGAGCCGTCGATCGAAATCGTGCCTTTGTACACACTCCCAAATCCGCCTTCTCCGATCTTAAGCTTTCTGTTGAACCCGTCCGTAGCGTCACCGAGTTCCCTGTAAGAAAAAACCCTAAGTTTGTCTTCTCTATCTGTGTGCAATTCACCATTAATCATCCTCGGAGAAGGCAGAGATCTGGGTGCAGGGAGATTGAACGAAGAAGATGGGTTCGAACGGTTATTCCTCGCCGACAGTTCGGGAGCTGATTTGGGTGAAGACCCTCCACTTCTGTTGTTGAAGTTGTTCTTCTTCAGGACATAATCGGGTTTGGGGTTCTTTGACTTGAACAAGAAGAGGCAGTTCATGTCTCTCTGTTTTCCTTTTTACCTCTGCCGACAGGAAAAACGAAAAGAAAAGATTTTTTTTCCTGTTCGGGGTTATTTGGGTGTTTTTTTTAGTGGGAAACTAAAATCAGAGCATGAAGGATTCAGAATCCAAAAAGATTTTGACAGAATATGAAAGAGAGAAACAGAGTATCAATAAAAAAGCGGAGACTTTCGTTGGATTATTCCGCAGGGGAAAAAGAGATAATTCGGATGGAAAACCAATGAGAAATTAGTTGCCGGAACCGTCCGGCTTGAACAGAAGGTTTTGTTGAAGTGAAGACCTAAATCTGATCAAAGAGAACTGCAGTGATCTGAATCTGAAATGAACAAACAATCGAAACGGGTTTCAGACAAAACTGGTCGCGATCCGTTTGGTCTTAATGATGTGATATAAATAGCACAGATGATGTGATGTCCCTACCGACGAAGGAAGAACGGTTTTCCGAGAAATTAAGGAGAGACAATAGAAGCGACAGACAGAATCCGAGATTCGGTGAGGGGAAACAGCGACAAGTTTTTTTTTTTTTGTAAAGGCGGAAATTTTTTGGCGATTAACGTACTAGAGGAACACATGAGAAACCGACAAAACAATACAGTGTACGGAAGAGACGTGAGATAGAGGACATTGAAGAGACCATAATGTTATAACATTACGGAAATACAGAATTGCATGTCCCCCTCCATTTGGTTGATCTTACGAAATAAATTTGGTTCCCAGCCGAAGACGCGAGGAGTGCTTTCAAGTCAACGATTAGTTTCAAAGATCATGACTCCCCCCCCCATTTGAAATTTGAACCCTTGGATTAATTATTTAGTTGTTCATATATATATATATATATATATATAAGAAAAGTATGAGATGAATCTAGGTTTATGTTAAAACGATGAAAATATTATCGAATGTAGGACCGGTTTCAACTGCTCTAATTTCTTTTTCCACGAGAGGATGTGATGTGCTGAAACCGCGTTCTATTTGTCTCGTAGAGCTATTTCTGGGAAATTTAATTGACACATTTTATTTCTTGACGGAAAGCCATTTTATTTTCAAACTCCTCACACCTGTTATTCGGTTCGGTATTCAAACGATTCGATTTGGGAACAATATTTTCGGTTTTATAAAAATTATATCAAATTAGAACTGAATAGTAACCGCTTCAGTTTTAATATCGGTTCGTTATGTGAATGCTAAATGAATATCAAACTATAGTATTTACAAATATATTATTAGATAATTCAGATTTTATTTCAGTATTTATTGAATTTGATTCGATATTTATATGATTCGGTTCAAAAACGATTTATTCGATGTTGATTTGGTTCGGATCGGATCAAAACTAAATTTTCGAATTGAAATGCCCACCTCTAGAAAAGAAAGTAAGGTTTTGAATGGAGATGACTTTTATTTTGGGTTTTTGATTTTAGTTTTTGGATTTTGGTTTTTAGTTTTTGGTTTTTATAATATTTGAAAACTCAAAAAAAGTAGCTTTTGGTTTTTCATTGATTTTTTTCACTAAAATGGCTTTCCAAATTTTTAGGAAAAGTAATTTTGTAAAAATTTGAATGTTGTTTTTTTTGGTTTTTGGATTCTAAAAACTCCAAAAACTCCTACCATTCAAGGCCTAAACTTAAAAGGTGGTCGGTAAAATGGAGATGCAAAGCGTCTATTTCGTTCCGAATTCGAACCTCAAATTGGTGAGAGAACGTATAATTCAAAGCACATGGTTGATTATCGATTTCGAAATTAATTTGGATTTCGGCCCAGCATAATCGGTTATAAAAAAAAACATTACATCACCTGCCCGCTTCTTCCGGTGTTCAAGCTTTGTGGGAATTATTATTATTATTTTTATTATTATTATTAGAGAATAATTACGGTTATTATGACGATAAATATGGGAGTTAGGCGACACGTCAAGTTGAAGGATCCAACCCATGACGTCAGCTTTGTGTCGTCATGCTTTCTTTATTAGTCCTTTTTTAAAAAAAAATTATTTTCCTTTAAAAACAGGTAAAGGAATGATGTTACAAGTGGTGTGTTTTCGCGTGTTGAAACATCGCTCTCTCGTCTATCTGGATGGACAGTCAACCAAACCCCTTGAGGAGAGCAGTTGGGTCCATTTGCATTGTACAACTGATTTTTCAAAGTTGTTTAAGGTTATTTGCCCTAAAACCATATTTCTTTGTCAATCACTGCAGATTTCATGAAAAAAAAAAACGAACAAAAAGAAAAAAGAAAAAGAGGGAAGAAAGAGGAGAAAATGGGAAATGTGACGATGATTACTGTAGTCACAACACAAGTATGAATGAGCATAAGAGCCTCAGTCAAGTCATGAGTATGTTTGTTTTGGTAAATGGATTGGGGGGCTTTAATGGTGGTATTTATATATATAACATCTCCAAAAAAGATAGGAATCTTGATGGTTGCTTCCCTCTCCCCCTCCTTTCCCCTCCTCCGGTCTAGTCTAAGTGTTTTTCTGTCAAGCCCTTTGCTCGTAAGCGTTTTCGTCTACCTTAACGCCAGGTCCGTACACCAGACGGCAGCGCTCGCTGAACGCTCCCACCAGTCTAGACGCCACCTCCTTGAAGAACATCGACGCCACCTGAAAAAGTTTCAACCTCAATTCAATTCATTATATCAGGGTTTGATTCTTGTGTACAATCTCGTTCCACAGTTTTCTTTACAAACCTGTCGATAAAGGGGTGAGTTGAATTTGAAGTCCACAAGGAAGTAAAGGTCACACGTCCCTGGGATGGGTCCGGGCTTAAATTGCCACTCGTTTATCAAATGGTCAAACACTCCCGTGTCCTTCGCCGTTGTCTGCCCAAACAACCAAATATGTTATCATAATATCTTACGGTCACTCTCAATCCAATCAGAATATGCATTAATCACTTCAACTCCAAAAACATAAAAACCATGGAAGCGGTGGAACATCGTACGAACTCTAGATCATGATTAAGAGGAAGACATCTAAAGTACTAAACTTGACGTTTAGGAAGACTACCTTTATCCATTTTGGCCTTTCCAACTCCACATGTGATATATAACTCTCTACCAGAAACTTAAAACCGATCTCCAACTCCGCATCGAACGACCCGTTTGGATATTCTTTAAGAATCTCAGAGCGTTGACACCAGGGAACAAATCCATGGTACAAATCAACAGCTGCGACCACATTGAACAGCTGCTCTGGGGAATATCTGAGATCAAAAGCCGCAAGAACAAACAGATATCATACGTTATCGCTTAGACGATAAAACCTTAACGATGTCTTGGCACGATAAGATCCATAGAGCAGCAAACATGACCTTGGGTCTTGGATAAATATAACATCTGTCACGACTGAGATCCTTCAGAATACTATCTTACCAAACGGTGGGAATCAGTTCGTTGAGTTAATGTTCCAGAAATAACAGAAACACACACAGCTTTTTGACACAATTAACAGATATATGCATCGAGCCGGAAGCTCTCTACACGGAAATCAGCTTATGATCTGGTTCATTCCAAACAATGGAAGCGCATAAACGAAAGAAAGAACATTGAGCAGGAGGATCATTCTCTAATACCTGTTACCAGTCCTAGAATCCAGGAGCATGAAGGAATAAGTGTCTAGTAATTCGGATGATTTTGAGAACATAGAACAGCAGCGAACGAGAACAGAAGAGATCATACAAGCAGCAGATGACAAACGTATAAATCGGACCAAAGCGTTTACCCCATGAGACGTCGCTCTTGGTAGACCTTCGACAATTGACCACCTTCCTCCCCGTCCCCACAACCCAAAAAATTCCTCCTCTGATATATGCCGCCCGATGATCTTCCGACAGAGACACGAACCTCGTCCTCGCACTTGGATCTGTAAGGAAGAGAGCATCTGTCGATACCTGCTAAACTACCCAATCCACGAAATTGATCGAATGTAGAACTCCTCGGGGCACGGCTGACCGAGTTCCTGAACCCGTTTCGACATGAAACGAGGGAAAATATGGCCCTCGGACCAGGCGTAAACGGTGGCATTATACCAAATCCCGATTCAATATGCCGAATTGGCCGAATTGGCCGAATTGGATTGAAATCCTGATTAGGGTTCCAAAAAAATGAGGGCAGGACCAGAGATGGGAGAACTTGGTAGAAATTACGAGTCGTTCAGCAGAAGAGACGCATAAAAGTATCCGACTTTATGCGGAATTGTGCAAAGGGATCAGAATAGCACCGAAGGCGGCGTCGAATCGATGGCCATGTTTCGGAGAGAGAGAGAGAACCACTGTTCAAACAGGAGACGGCAACGAGGAGAAATGGGCGAAACTTTATACGGAGAAATAAAAATCTATTTGAAAATTATTTTCTTTCAAAGAAACAAAAGAGAATAATTCGGCGCAACAATCAGGGAATTTTACTCAAATGACCGAGTTCGGTCGCACATATTTCACGTGTATACCAGAAAAAACTTAACACTTTTTTTTATGTGAAAAGACGAAATTACCCTTAATGAATACGCGATTTTTATCCATTCGAAAACAACTTCGTTATTACGATTTCGTAATTAATTCTAAATATAGTTACAATTGATTCTAAAAAAGGTGGCAAAAAAATCATCTTTCTTATTTTAGTGGTATATCAGTTATATGTTAGTCGTAATAAGGTCGCAAAAAATAAAACGAAAAGGGTATTTCGGACTTTTCCAACCAAAAAGTGGGTTAAAATTGAAATTTTTTTTTTTTTCGGTGGTGTACATTGAAATTGATGCGATCCAAGTGGGTTATTTGAGTAATATTCCCCAACGGGCTTGGAGTCATTAGACAAAGGCAGATTTTATTTATTTTTCCTTGTATGTTTTTTTTTTAATGTCTAGAATCCAATTTTAAGAGACCAATACAAATTCCTCAGTTTGCTCAGAAGGGCCTAATAAATACCAAATTCCTCCGTTTTCACCACACAATATTAATTTGTAACAAAATCGACACTTCAATTCTTTTAGACGAATCTTACAGTGAGTAGCCCAACAAACAAACGTATGATTATTATTTATTATGGCTTTATAAACCTGTACAAAGTCGGAGTTTTTTTTTGTAACAAGAAGAATATGATGTAAGGATTAGCAAGTAAATAACCCTGATTCGAGGATTTAAAATAAAATGTACAAAAGAGAAGTACAAAAAAAAGCTTCATTTGGAAGGGGTATTCACCTTAATTTCACCGGGATATCTGGAATATATAATTGGATCGAAAACACGGTGAACTCTCGGATTGTCAAAAAAAAAAAAACTTTTATCCAAAGGAAAAGAGAAATGAACCTAACGATAGACAAAGGCAGAATGTGATTAGGCTACTTTGCAAAACTCAAGGAATCAGTCGTAGTGTAACGGCAGTGGTAGATGGTCAAAACAGGAGCTCGTTTACTCATTCACGCGGCAGTCTCCTCCTCCACCTCCGAATTGAACACAAAACTCGGAAACGTTGTTGTTATGTCCCTGCAAATTATTATTATTATTATTAGGAGCACAGATACGTATGAATAATTTAAACTCACATACCTCAAATACGGGACGGTCATGATCTTGAGCAATGACGGATGTTTCATCACAAAATCATGCCACTCGGATCTATCGATCTTCCCATCCCGATTCACGTCTGCGTCCTGGAACGTCTGCTCATGAACATACACGTTAACCACATTTTCAAACATGAAAATTTACTATCATTGTCCAATAAATCTTTACATGTAATGGTTTCATGCCTCCAAAGAGCCAAAAAGACAAAAGTAAGACCTTATCGATTATCATCTCTATGGTGTCATCAGCCAGCTTCATTTCAGATTCGCATAGAAGGGCGATCAACATTTGCTTTACCTTCCAAAAATAATCACACACACAACAATTATTTTCTGCAAAAGGGCATTTCGAAACCGGCGACGAAATTTGGAAATGTTCTCAGAAACAGGTCTTTCACTGTCCAAACACCACAGCATATCACTCATGGTCTGAGTTTGGGGGGAAAAAAGAAGGGAGATCATTACCTCTTGGCGCTCAATGAAGCCTGTGCAATCCATGTCGTAAAGCCGGAATGTAACTGAAAATAAACGATAAACGGGCATGAATAAGGTTGTGATAAAAACTTAAGAGAGACAATAGATATAGATTTTGTCACTTCTCTTATGCCAACTTACAATCGATTTTGTCATCCGGGGATATGTTGGGGTGGAAAACATTTAGTGACCTAACAAAGTCCCCGAAATCGATGACGCCTTTTCGTTTAGCGTCAAACATATCGAATATCTGCAAAGAAATCAACATTTATTTAATTCTGTATCCTCAGCCTTATAGCTTAAGAGTGTTTTTAAGCTCTCGTCCAGAAGAAGACAATTCTAGGAGACTCAGAAAATTAGATCACCATATTAGCAAACATGTTATCCTTCTTTCTGTTCTTGAACAAAGCAAGCTGAAACTCCTCCTGCACAGACGCGGGAGATCATAAATACTATCCATTTTCGATGTCAAACCAACCAATGGAGAATCAAATTCGAGTGAAATAGTAAAGATTACAATGCATTGAATCTGTTCTACATGGAGCGGACAGATCGGAAGAATGATGAGAAAAAAATATCTAGAGTATCGATATCTTTACCTTGCTTATCAAGCCATCATCAACAACCGAACTGCTTATGCTCTTAAACAGCTCAAACAGTGCTTCAACCTCACTCACACTAACTGGAAAACAGAAAAACAAGCGACACTGCAAGATCAAACAAAAAATCATGGGAACAATCGATCAATTAACTTTCGAACATCTTCTATATCGAGATAAGATATATAAAACAGACCCTTTTCAGAATTTTCTGATCAAGATAAACTATTGAGTAAATCCGCAGCATGGTGTAAAAGTTAGATTGACGATCCAATAAAATGCTTAAATAGTTTGAGGGCTCTCCTATCAGCAGCAGTCAGCAGACTATCATGCCAATCAAAAACATCCCCGAAACAAAAGATGAATCAACTTTGAATCAATAAATTATGTAAAAACACCCTCTTGAGTATATTCAGTCAGAGAATCATGCTAGATGGAAGATAGATTATAATTTAAACCAAATGCACTACACTGTTGAACCGAGAAAAGACTGGTGAACCAACCCTGTAAAGGAACCACCTTTAGGTTCCTATTGATTTAGGTTTAACCTCTTCGCTTAGACTTTGCTAACACTAACAGAAAAACAAAGAAATGTTTGACACTGCAAGATCAACAAAAACATCTCCGAAACCAAAGACAGATCAACTTTGAAACATTCCAAGACGGATAAACTGTGTAAAGAGGATGCTTCCATAGCAGCAGATGAATGAATGTAAAGGCAACATCTACAGTAATTCTAATTGATATTTAACAGGAAACTTGTCGCGCAAGTAACTTACAAGCCGTCTCGGAGGATAACTTTACGGGGTCTTCGTGTCCCCGAAACTCTCTTGGTGACTTGGAATGGAAGCAACCCATTTACGGATGAGAGAAGGCCAAGAAACCCAAGATGAAGAAGAAGATAGCGGATGATCAAGCCGCTACTTCTAGGGTTTCTGAGATGCTAAGTTTGATTGCTTCTATTACTGCCATCACCACAACAATCTTAGAATCTACAAAGATTCCAGGGAAACAGAATGGAACTCTGGATAGAAACATAACCCAGAAAATCGACTTAGCTGAATGAGCAATAGATAAATCCCAAATTACAAAAACGAAATAGTGCCTTTAAGAACCCCCAAAAAAAAAGAGAAAGAAACCCACAACTAGGATTTTCCTTTTGCATTCCCTTCAGCTTGCCCCGAATCTTATTTTCCCGGTAACCAATCAAACAGACCAAGAAATATTGTTTCAAAAAACAGATAAAGAACCTAAACCCCAGAAAAAAGAAAAAAATCAAAGTTCATCAAGGAAAAAATAGTAGCAACCGGAGGCAAAAGAATTTCTTTACCCTAAAAAATCAAATCTGTAACAAAATGCATTGCAATTAAAACAATTAATCACAGGAGAAAAGCCAAAATCAGAAATCGATTGCACAACGGAATTCATCAAAAAATCCCTAAAAAGGAAACCGGGACTCACCAGGGAGAGAAGGAGAAACCGAGGGGGGGGGGGGGT
>NW_010965372.1:7104485-7121364 GCF_000463585.1 Tarenaya hassleriana | reverse complement strand
CCCAGGTTTTTTTTGTACCCGCCGCTAATCAGTGGGCGTAGGGTCAATTAAGGGGTTTAATTATAATGTTTGTCTCATCGTTTTTGGGGGGGATCTGAATAGGGATAGGTGAAGGGTGAAGGGTGACGGATGAAAATGGCCACACCGATGAGAGAAGCTGTGTTTTCTTTTCTTCTGCAAAAACTTACAGGAGATGAGCGCCGCACGTGTGGAGCTTTGTGTGCGAGCTCCTATATTTTTTTTCTGTCGTGCGTAAATTTGCTATTTTAATGTTTAAGTTTGCAATGGAAGAAAAAATAAAGATGCGTTGTACTTGTGTTTGCTAAAAGGATTATTTTATTTACGCGTAGGAGATTAACTACTGGCAAATCAATCAAATTTCAAGAGGATATGAACATGAAATCGGGTTCAAGCAAATGTTGACATATTTGGACCTTTAATTAGGACGACACCAACCATTTTGTTATTGAAACTTGTTTACAAAAAACTAGAATTTAATTCATCGGATCCGTGGCGCAATGGTAGCGCGTCTGACTCCAGATCAGAAGGTTGCGTGTTCGATTCACGTCGGGTTCAATCCCGATCCATAAGGATCCTAATCTTTTTTTTAATTATTTTCCATTTTTGCCCTTTATCCGAATCTGACAGACTTGGGCCAAGCCCATGAACATTGTAGAATAGGGCCCACTATCGCTAATACTATTTTAGTAGCGTGTATGCCTGGAGAGATCAATACAATTTGGGTGTAAGTAAGGATATGGAAGATCAAAAGCTACGGAGTTGTTAATGTCATGTTGAAGGTTCATCCAACGTTGTACGTTATTTGTACCAGAATCTACTCACTTGGTTTGCTCCACTCATTATTTACAAATCATATATCATCCACTTTTGAGACCAAACACTTGTTGCTTTGTGTTCTTGTCCTTTCTTTCACTTGGGGAATTGCATAATTTATTACAGGAGCTGCTATAACCGCCTGGAGAGTTTGCCATTCATGTCGCCTGGCCCTGGAATATTTTTGTTGCATTTCATTTGTAGATCCTTTTTTTTTTGGCTGGAAGGGGAGGGGGGGATACATCACCCTTCCTCTGTTCATCCAGACACCCATGAGGAAATATTTAAACTTTATGAGGGAAAACAGTAATACACTTGAGAAGTACACACACATGGGAACAACCCCTTACTCTCCCCCTTTGGAAAAGCCTCTAGCTTTGACTAATCACGACATCATATCACTTGTTGTCAGAACCGGTAGACGCGTCGTCTTTCCATGTCGCTTGCCATTGCTTATCATACAGAGTCGTCTCTTCGAAGAGCTTCTTCAGCTTCTCAAAATCCTCGTTCTTGCGTATGAACAGAACTCCAGCCACCGCTACGAACAAGAGCGTCTTGCAGAAGAAGTTGCCCATCTGGTCGACAAGCCCTACTCCGGTAAGACTGTCCACAAAGTATGCCATGAAGAACCCTATCATCGCCGCTCGGCCTTTGACAAAACGACATTTTGATTAGATCAAAGCCACGATTTTGATCCAACAGATTGATGGGTTATGAGTTTTAAAGAGGAACAGACCATTGAGGAGTTCGGCTTCAGGAAGATGGTATCTTTTCATCCATGCCCACCATGGAATTATGGAAGTGTCGAAGAGTACAGGTTCTTCGTTACTGCTCGTTTCTGGGTTCTCTTCTAGCCATTTCCTTCTCTTAGCCTCTGCAATCGAGTTTCCACGTTATTTTTGTTCACAGATAGAAACAACAGTTGATTACCTACCTATTCAGATTGCACTCGACAAAGATTCTTACCAGCAACGATTACGGAATCCCAATCGGTTTTTCCATCTTTCACGAACTGCTTCAGATCCCAAGTTCCGTCAACCCACCTCGAATCCTGGAATTTGATCACCGTCGCCTCCACCGCCGTCTCTTCGCCACCGACGGCGCCATTTTCTGCGGCGGATTTCTCCGCCGGAGGAGATGGCGGAATCGCTTCAGCTACCGCCGCGGCGGGCGTGGGAGGCTCGGCGGCGGTGATGGCGGAGGGGGAGGTCGTGCCATTGTCGGCAGAGGCTCGAGGGAGGGAGAGGAGAGAGAGACGCTTGGTGGGGAGGAGAGAGAAAGAGATCCTGGGGACGGAATGAAGGTTCTGGAGAGAGGAAGAGAAGGGTGGAGAGAACATCGCCATGGATATGGACATCTGTTCTTGCAAAAGCTCACTTCACGCTTCGGTAGTTTCTCTCTCTCTCGGCTTCTTAAGAATCGTGTGGCTTGAAATGAGCTTGGAGAGAGTGAAAGAGATGTTATCAGAAGGCGTGAGAAATGCATGCCGTTCACCAACAAACAAACGCAACTGCACAGCGTTTCCCTCGGTGAAAAACGGCGTGTAAATGGGCCGGGATAAAGCCCAACTGTAATGGGCCTAATTATGGGCTCTTACTTAACCAATGCCGTATATGGCAATATGGCTATTGCAATGTATGATCATCATTAGAATAGTGATGGGGTTATTAAATCTTTTCATGAATAATATATGTGATAGCGATTGATATGCATTGTACAATGAACCCACCCCCCCACCTGCTATTATAGTATATGCTTCGATATTATTATTGCCGTTGCTGCTGTAGCAGTTGTGTGATTAGTGTACAAAACGTACGCAATCATAGACATTCACCACTTACTCGAGGGCACGACCCTTTTCTGTCATTTGCTGCATCATCCATCGGTTTGATGGATCGTCCTCAGCCGTTGGATCTGACCCGTCATTATGCACATATGCTATCATGCTTAGCTCTATTATTCTCATAACTTTCAGACAATCACAAGGGATATATATATATACACACACATATATATATCAGTGTCCAATTTGGGTTCACGTGTTCCTACCGTCTCCTATGGTTTTTATTGATTTTCATCTGTCGTTTCTTCTTGTTAAATTCCATTTTTTTTTATAAAACTCTAAATATATTCGGAGGCAAAACTTGTCTGCGATATATGTATATATATATATATGAACTGTAAAGTGTATGTCTACATTTACAAGACTATCATTTGGATATATAGAAATTATAACTTAAAAATATTTCGGATGTATTTGTATACTAAAAGTATATGCAATGGATCCATTAGAGATATTTGCTTTTTTAACAAAGATCAAACGGTGGAGATAAGAGAGGAGTTGTGGCCATCGTCGTCGTCTTTTGTGGACGACGGTGACTCTCACGCTCCACCTTTCCCTCTATTTTCTTTCCCTCGTAAAGCCGGAATGTAACTGAAAATAAACGATAAACGGGCATGAATAAGGTTGTGATAAAAACTTAAGAGAGACAATAGATATAGATTTTGTCACTTCTCTTATGCCAACTTACAATCGATTTTGTCATCCGGGGATATGTTGGGGTGGAAAACATTTAGTGACCTAACAAAGTCCCCGAAATCGATGACGCCTTTTCGTTTAGCGTCAAACATATCGAATATCTGCAAAGAAATCAACATTTATTTAATTCTGTATCCTCAGCCTTATAGCTTAAGAGTGTTTTTAAGCTCTCGTCCAGAAGAAGACAATTCTAGGAGACTCAGAAAATTAGATCACCATATTAGCAAACATGTTATCCTTCTTTCTGTTCTTGAACAAAGCAAGCTGAAACTCCTCCTGCACAGACGCGGGAGATCATAAATACTATCCATTTTCCCTTTTGTTAGCTTAGCAGAACGTTCCCCTTTTATTATTTTTTTCTATAAAAAATGTTTTTTTTTAAAATTATAGAGTGCAGAATAAACAGCAAGAAAAGAAAATCAATGGATCCTCATCCACCATTGTTAACAGCACACAGAATAAGTGCATTTTGTTATATGTATAGTCAAATGTTTATACTTAGGTAAAATTAGCTCTAACCCCCCTTTTGCTACTATTAAAATTTGTTTTTTAATTTTAATTTAGACAACGTGCACATTGACATATTTAGGCACACGCATATCTATATAAAATTGGAAATCTTGTATTAACTGAACATTTTAAAATACATATAATAAAGTAATCGAGTTTGTAGTGTAATGCAAATATAATAAATTTGAGTTACAAGTAAAGATTATAGCCATTAGTTATATGAATACAAACATAATGCTATGACATATATGATTTATACAACCCAAACTTGGGTGACCTGGTGAAACAATATACAAAACATTATCTCATTCTGGGTTCACATGGAGAAGGACATTCACTTGGGTTTTTCGATCTTATAGTCGGGTCAAAGATTTGGTGAACCTTCGTATTATAAGAAAAAAAGTTATAAGATTTATACATGGATAAAAAAGACAACAAGGAATAAGAAAAGTCTACAGTCAACAGGAAGGCACCATAAGGCACAAAGCAATTATATTCCTCCTCAACCTCATCACTCATTAACCATTATAGGCCCAATTTTTTTTAAATCAGTTTTATATTGCTTGCTAATTGATTTAAATTAAACCAGATTATCTTTTCCTGTCAAAAATTAATTAGAAAATCTCTCGGTAAGTAACATCAATGGGCTTTCAAATTAATCCCTAAAAAACAATAAATTAAATTTGAAAAAAAAAAACAAAGTGTGAGAAGCTGAAACATTTACTTCGTCTACAAAACAAACAAAAGAGAAAATAGGCCATTTTACAAAATACAAACACAAGCATACTCTCTCTCTAAGCCTCACTTTCTCTCTCTTCCCCTTTTTCACATCCATTTATTAGATTCCTCTCTCAATGGTCTCTTCCCTTTTCCATTGGATTGTATTTGTATAGACTGATTGCTCAAGGAACCGAGAGAGAGAGAGAGAGAAAAAAAATTCGTCTCTGAATTTCTCTCTTCCTTGTTTTGATTTTCAATTTTCTGGGCTGCTGCTGTTTTTTTTTTCTTTTTATTTTCAAGAATTTTCTCAGAGGAGATTTGCTGGGTTTTGTCTTCGGCTTCTGCAGAAAAACTTTTTCTGGGTTTTTCCTTGCGGAGAAGCCTTGTTGATGCCCAGTTTGTGTTTTCCGTTTACAGCTTGATAATAACAACAGTAGTCATCATAAATTTATTTCCAAAATCTCTTAGAAGTTCTGTAAATTTTAGAAATTTCAAAGAAAAAAAGAGAAAAGGGAGATTATTATGGGGAAGCAAGGGCCGTGTTGTCACTGTGGAGTTACAAGTGAGTTCTTGTTTCTCCAATTCCAAATCCAATTCCATATCAAGAAATTGACCCATATATAGATTTTCTATCTACACATATGATGCTTTTCCTGGATAAAATGGCTTTCTTTCTTTCTGGGGACTGATTGTTTATATGCTTTGGTGACCAAGTTATTTGGTTATTATACGTTTGGTGAGATGCGCCAATTGATTAAGCAGAGTTATGGATGGACAGCGAATGCTTTTTCCCGGACAGATGAACTTAAATGAGAATTTGGAGTCATGTTCTGTAATCACATGTCTTTAGTTGTCTATGGTTACTGGGTTTTAAGAACACATGTTTCTGCGTTCATTTGTGGTTTGCTACGTCCGTTCTTGTTTTTCTCTTTTTGTTTTGATTGAGCATTACATGTCTGGGTCAATGGTTGTGCACCCAGATGGAAGACAATGGATTGGGGGGGGGGGGGGGTGTTCAATTGTAATGAACTTACAAGCCAATTGTCTGAATTAGCTCCGATTGGTGATGGAATCCTGGATGATTGTTTTTTTTTTTTTTGGAATGAGACCATTGATCTTCTCTGGGGATGAGCTTGCCGTTTGAGATTTGAGATGATTTTATCACACTTCCTCGTTTGTTCTTGTGCTGATTCTGCTTAAGCTTATAGTACTAATCGCCATATCTGCTCATTGTTCATCTGTATTGTCAAATGCTTTGCACTTACCGGGCGTTTGCAAACAGGTACGCCTCTCTGGCGGAATGGGCCACCGGAAAAGCCAGTGCTGTGCAATGCATGTGGATCACGGTGGAGAACAAAGGGATCATTGGCAAACTACACGCCCCTTCATGCTCGGGCTGAAGCAGAAGACAACGAGGATCAAAGGGTTCAGAGGTTAAAGGGCGTACCTGTAAATAAGAACAAAGAAATGAAGATGCTCAAGAGGAAATCCAATCAAGAAAATGCAATGGTTAAAAGGGCTTCCTCCTCAGAATTCTATCATGGTTTCAAGAAGGTGGTAGACGAGGATGCTAGCAACAGATCAAGTTCCGGGTCAGCTATATCAAACTCTGAGAGCTGTGCACAGTTTGGAAGTGCAGATGGGAGTGAGTTTACAGGTTTGATCCTCTCTGCTGTTGTATACACAGGGCTGTACACATTTTGATGCTAAAAGCATATACGATATCTTCTGTCCCGAGTTTTAGATTCTTGTTATTTTGCTCCTTAACCAACTAGGTGGTCTTTAAAGCGGTTCCTCAGTGCCAATGTGCCCTCTGTTTCAGGTCCAGCACAGTCTAACGTGTGGGACACGTCCGTTCCTTGCAAGAGGAGGACGTGTGTGGGCCGTCCAAAGCCTTCTTCAGTGGAAAAGCTCAGAAAAGACCTCTATAGTATTCTACAAGAACAGCAGTCATCGTGTTTCTCCGGTTCATCAGAGGAGGATCTGCTTTTCGAGAACGAGACACCGATGGTTTCAGTTGAGATAGGACATGGAAGTGTTCTCATGAGGCATCCACACTCGGTTGGTCGTGAAGAGGAGTCTGAAGCCAGCTCGCTCTCGGTGGAGAACAGGTCCTCAATGAATGAGGCATATTCACATTCTGGCAAGTCCATTTGCAATGGAGCTGCAAAAGCTCCAAACTTTGGTGGACAAGCGATTCAGCAGGAGCAACTCAAGAGGTAGATTGATTCTCTCTCTATCCGTGATATCGTTTCGTACATTTTCGTTCGGTAACTCTAGTTTCTCCTTTCCCGCTGGATAGAAGCTTGGGACATAGTCAGGGTGGAAAAGAAATCTTGGATACCATGATCATGAAAATCCTTTCTAGAGTACAGATATAAGATTCGGGTAGAGACAGGAAAAGAGAACGTCCAATCTCACTAACAAAAACATTGTTCCTCATTGCAGGACCAAGTCTCAAAATGAGAAACAACAAATTCTAGGATGTCACAGTTCACCACTCTGTACCATAGATTTGATGGTGAGTTCATCAGATTTCTGAAACAACTGTGGTCAGCATGTTGGAGATCTGTCTGTGGATTAACAGTCGTTCTAGCTCTGTTGTGCAGGATGTTTTCAACTTCGATGAGTTCATGGGACAATTCAGGGATGATGAAAAGCGGCAGCTGATGAAACTGCTTCCTCAGATAGACTCTGTTAATTTTCCCGATAGGTCTGACTTTGATTGCATAAGCAAAGCTTACACTGAACCGAATCATTTCACGGAATCAAGCTGACTTTTTAATAAGTTCTGATTGTTCTTGTTTCGTTTTGCAGCCTCAGAAGCATGTTTGAGAGTGCTCAGTTCAAGGAGAACTTCCCTTTGTTTCAGCAGCTAGTGGCTGATGGTGTGTTCGGGTTATCTTCTTCCCCAGGAGCCAAACTAGAAGACCGTAAGATGCTAAAGAAACTTGCTTTATCCGATCTTACCAAATCCCATCTGGTTGAAAGCTATTACCAACTCAAGGTTCGGCTTAATTTCCTTGAATTGATTAAAGCCTGCCAAGCTACCATTGACATGATGGGTTTGCCCCCCTCAACTGTGGTTTTAGATCACTAAACGTTTGTCTGCAGGAAGGCAAAAATGGGACAGTAGGCTCTTCTACTACACCATCAAGAATCCCAAACTCGAATGCATCAAACAATCTCATAGGCATTAGTAGACTTAGTGAAAGCCAAAGCCACAAGATTACAGGTCAGTCAAGAAGGAAATCCTCTCTATTAAGACGTGTTAATTGTGATTATAATGCCAAACCTGTAATGGGTTTGTGTTTACAGAGACAAGGGCTGTGATGAGGAGCCCTAAAAGGGTGGTGATGAAGATGAAACCAAATCAAGAAATCAAAGAGAAGGGGTTCGTAAGGAAGGGATTGGGGTTTGAGAGAGATGGGTATGAAGGGGATGGTGATGGTTATGAGCATGATCTCCTTCTGGATGTGCCATTGAATGGGTCTTTTCCTCAAGCAGAGTTGCTTCCACAGCCATAAGAGAGGGAGAGAGAGAGAGGAAACAGCTCTCTTCATACCTTTTTTTGGAACAAAGGCAATTAATGAGTCTTTAAAGCTCTAAGCCTACTCTTGATTGGAAGATTATTATACATATCAGGCATCTGAGCAGAAAACATAACCTCTTGGGTGAATCCTTCATAAAATGTTATATCTTATAACTATTCTCTCTTTCTCTTCCATGGCCCTTGAGAACTTGAACAAGAAGGTCGAGTTTTTTTTATAAAAAAAAACTCTTTTTGGCTTTTTGTATAGGGAGGAGAAGAAAACTGTAATAACATATAATAGACTTTGAATGTGGAAATGAAGTAATGTGTTTTGATTTTTTTTTAGTGTTTTATGGTTTTTTAGTAAAAGTATTTTTTTTATTATATTTAAAGTGGAAATGAAAAGTATGGATACAATTAGTTGACTATGTTTGAGATGATTATGGTGTAAACTAAGCGTGGGTAGAGATGGAGATGTTGAAATGGATTTATGGATGTATAAAGATGAATATAATTAAAAATAAGACTATTGAAAAAAAATAAGAATAATAAATATAGAAGATAAATTACGAAAAATAAATATACAATATAAATTTGATAGATATGTCGATTAAAAAGGTGAAGAGTATAAAAATAGAGATTGAAAAGGAAAAAAAAAGGATAGACCTATATTTTATGGCTGGGCGTTTCGGTTCGGTTCTTCAGAATCGGACCGAACCGAACCGTTAAAACAATATTTTTTTCTGATCCGAAACCGCTGTTATTTTCCGAACGGTACAATTGTTAGAGAACCGAATTTTTTCTGGAACCGAACCGAACTGAATTTTAAAAATCCCGAAAAACCGAATGTTTTTAAAGAAAATCTATCATTTTTTAATAAAATTCGAAACCGAACCGAACCGATACCGAAACCGAACCGAATCGAATACAATAAAAAACTCGATTGGTACCTATTTTTATAAAACCGAAAGAACCAAACCGATCTATTCCGTCCCGAACACGAACCGTTTTTCGAAACGCTCACCCTACTATATTTATTTGAAAAGGTGTTTTTAGAAATGATTTAGAGTTGTTATAGATTTTGAGATAACTAATACAAAATCAAAATGAAAGGAAATGAAAAATTGAGCCACCCACCCAAATCAAATTGGTAGTAAGAGGATGTTGGCGTTGTTAAGGTGGAAATGACGTCATGTATTTTGTTTTTTAGTGTTTTATTACATTTAAAATTATATCCATCCTCAGTAATAAATGGGTCAGAAAAGCGTTTTTTTCTCCCAATTATAATTATATCCATCTCACCTCTTTTAACTTCCCAATTATATGATTAAAATGTCGTTTTATTTTCTCTTATTATCCATTTCCTCTCTCTCTCTCTATATATATATATATAATATCATCGAGCCGGTCCAATTAGAAAAGAATTTTACTAAATTGATCTCATCCCTGTAACATTTACCTCAAAAGCTATCAAGAGAAAGAAAAAAATAAACACGTCGAATATTGTATTTTGCAGTAAATCACATACTTTCTCATACCTTAGAAAAAAAAATAAGGGATTATTATTATAAGAACAAATGTAAAGAAAAATTAAACTATACTAATTGCCGTTTCATGTACATAATAAATGACTAATTAAAACATTAATCATAACAAACTGCAAACGGTACAAATCAGCCGTCAAAACGTCACAGCGTCCTTCTTATTACCTCTCTCCCCGATTTTCCCGAGCCTGTTTGTTTCCCGAGAAAAAGAAAAACGCGGGAGAGAAATCTTCGTCTTCTTCCTCAAGCTCTGGTGGTTTCGTAGTTGCTATTTCTTTTCCTCCTGCAGTGTAAGGATCTTTATTATTACTGTGACTTTGCATGCATTTTCCAGTTCGAAAGACACGTATCCATTCTCATGGTCCTTTATGGATTTGGTTGTTTATCTGCTGTTATTATGTGTTCATGCTTTCGATTTCTCCAAGTACTCGTCCAGATACTGTGGAAATGATGGGAAGATGATTACTCTCTCCGTTAGTTATTTGCTTCGATCCTGAGAAAATGATGCAGCGTTGTTGTTTACTTGCCATTATGGGAAAAAAAGCGAGTTCTTCGATTTCTTAGTTTAGAAAGTTGTAGTCCGCCGTCGACTCCGACGGTCTTTCTGGAACTTTTTCTTTCTTCTTCTTTGATATGGCTCTAGAAATTTTACAAAGGTTTCTCGTCTCTTTAGGTGTTCGGAAATTACGAACCCAAAAGATTTCGACAAAACTATCCTTTTTCCTCTTCTGTGATCGTGTTTGTATATGAACTTGATAGAGTTATTTTTGTTATCTAGGGTTTTTGTTGGATTATTTTTGTATTGGGATTGAAAAGTTAGGTGATAAGTGGGTTTAGGGTCCTTTCGGAATTCGAATTCATACGGTTTGAATCCCACGTTGTTTTTGTAACCGCCGCTAATCAGTGGGCGTAGGGTCAATTAAGGGGTTTAATTATAATGTTTGTCTCATCGTTTTTGCTTTCAAATTCAATAAATACATCAGAAAAAATGATCAAGATAGGAGATGGAATCTCGAAGATCCCACCCCCCTAACGATGGGAAAAACAATAGTTAGAACCCTTAGTTCTGACAGAACTCCTGTTGTTTCCTTCGAGTTCAACAGTGTTAATACTTTCCGTTAGTTTGACCGAAAACTACAACTCTGCAGGATGGCGACCAAAAGAAGCTGCTCTTCCGAGCTTTTCAGCGGAAGTAAGCGGATTTCTGCTGTAAGAGATGCCCCGGTTGGATGCGGGCCTCAAACTGTTGGGTTTGGATTGGCAAAGAATGATCCAAGAATCGGGAATGCACGTGATTATGCAGCAACTGCATGCAGGAACGTCGTGGGACCGGTCTTGAAGAAAGTGAAGTTGAAGGGATTGGGAAGTTCTTCTTCAGCAGAAGTTGGATTAGTTGAAACTGTTGGTGGGCATAGCTGTGCTAGTCTTGTTGATGGATCCCAGGGAATGGAATTGATTGGTTTACATTCGAGTAAGTCTGGTTCTAAGGGAATGCTGCTATCAGCAAAAGGCAATTCAAGTGAGGCGAGTTTTCGGGTAAGGAAGGGGGACTATTCGAGACCCTCTTCGATGAAAAACGCAAATCCTTCTCATCGGAAGATTGTTTCGGCTACAAGGACGTTCCCCCCCTTCTGCGGAAACAATGCCCAACGTCTCAGTAGACCAAAAACTGTGGGACCTGTTCCATCCCAACGCCGTCTTCCACCTGGTCCAAGATCAGAAATGAGTTGTCCACGTGAAAAGGTGAGGAAGACATTGAGTTTATTCCAGGAAGTGTTCAAGCAACTGTCCCTCGAGAAACACGAAAAGCGGGAGAACGCGACTGACATGACGAGGAGGATGGACTGCAGAGCATGGAAAGTGATGAAAGAGGGAGGGAAACACGTGAACAGGGGAAAGATAATAGGGGAAGTGGCAGGAATCGAAGTAGGGGACAAGTTCGGGTACAAGGCAGAGCTGAGCGTGGTGGGACTGCACCATTCGATGAGGGGAGGGATCGATTCAGTGATAAGAGGAGAAGTGAGGCTGGCGACAAGCATAGTGTCGACGTCGGGGGGAAGCCACAACGACGAAATGGTGGAGAAGGACGTGGTGGTTTACACTGGTCAAGGCGGGAACGTGGAGAGAATGAACAGGAGGGCCGAGGATCAGAAGCTGGTCAGAGGGAATCTGGCATTGGCCAACTGTTTCAGGTACAAAACTCCGGTGAGACTTATAAGGGGGGAAGCCAGAGCCGGTGGGGGGAAGGTATACGTATACGATGGGCTGTATTTGGTCGAAGAGTTCTGGAGAGAGGTGGGACCCAGGGGGAAGCTCGTTTTCAAGTTCAAGCTCCGCAGACAGGCTGGGCAAACTGAATTGCGTTTGACTTCGAATGTTTAGTTTAGGTGATCGCTTGGGGGATGTGTCGGGAGGCGTTTGCTTGCTCTCTCTCTCTTTTTTTTTTTTTTTTTTTGTGAGACGATCTTGATTTCTTCTTCTGAATGAGTCGAATTCAGTAGTTTTTTTTTTGTTGTATTTGTTTTTGTGGTTTCCTCGTTTAAATCGATTAACTACCTATGCACTACGTTTATAACAATCCATACCGTATAAATACATGTACCGTATATGCATGCTGCATGCTTATATATATATATATATAAGCATGTTGTCGTCTTCTTCTTTTTTTTGGTAGCGAGGGAGCATTGGGCACTGAGAAATGTTTGAGACATATATTTAAATATCAAAAAAACTTTTAAACGTAGAAGATGGTAAAAATACAAGCGCACAAAACAAAAAGGCATTCAATTTGAGGTGGTAACAGAAGAAAAAGAAAAGGGAAAAATGTAGCAAGGAGTGGAAGGAAGCTTCCCCACAATGAATGAATTACAAGAATTCAACAGAAGGGTTTTCGGAAAGCAGAATGAGAAGTGAAATAGACTTTTGTATATGGAAAGAAGATCAGCTTGAACAGGTGAATTTCAGAATGTAACCTATTATGATCCCAACGAGTCCCACAATAGCTGCGAACTGTAAAGTGACGCCCTTGCTGCCTTTCCTCCCTCTCAGCGTCTCCTGCAAATTGTTAATGTTAAGGAATGCTGCTATAATCTCAAATCAAATGGATTGTTATTTGAAATCGCAAATCATTTGGGTTCCTGAGAAAGAGGACAGAAGTAGCAAAATCGGATCTATGTCCAATGGATCGAGGTTCACATGATAAGGGTGGTATGCATGAATTCTGACAACTACCCACATCAAATACTACTTAGGGTTACCGAGGAAAAAAAACATAATGAAAATCAAGGATGGTTTACTGAAGGGTACCAGCTCTTGTTGCAGCTGCTGCGTTAGCTTAACGGCTGCATCTCTTTCCTCCTTCAGGCGCTGTATGGTCTGACCCATACATATTGATGAAAAGAAAACTTAGAAAAGTGAGAGAGACAGCCAAGGACAATCTAAGTGTGGAAATATCAAAGGCTCTTGAGCTATAATGTATTATTATGATATATGTTCGCCTATGATATTTTTATGAGATGCATAAGTCATCAGGCAGAATAATTGTTACTCACAGAGATGGTTTCAGAGCCATTGGCATCACCCTTTGTCGTCACGTTCTCAAAGGTTACATGCCGTGAAGAAGGGGAGACATACGAGACTTTAAGCTTGCATTCATATGTTTTTCCACCCTCCTTAGTGAACTAGAAACATTCATCAAACAAGGTTGGAATCAGTGCTTCACCAAGAGTGGTAAGAAAGTGATTTGCAGGATGAAACATTGGTTGTACCGTATCTTGAGGAAGCTCATCCACATCGGTATGAGGAGGTACTATGGTACTTTGTAGGAGAAATTTGTCTTTGCACTGCATATCAAGAGGATATTCCCGCTGTGCTTGTAGAGTCACTGCCAACCAAAAAACACGTTTATTGCTTTCATTCATGTGACCAGTTCTTGAGGAGTGAAGACCAACAAAGGTAAATGGGTTTTGAAAAGACCGAACATTGCACCTCTAATGATGCAGGAGTCCCAAGGCTGGATGACACCCGTGTTGGGTCTTACGAAGTACTTCTTCGGTGAAGTTGTTTTAACCTGATGCGGAGAGAAAACGCCAAAGCTCAAAAGTCACACGATTGTGGAGGAGAACAACCTCAATACCTTGTAGCAGACAAGAAACAGATCTGTTCTAGAAATGTAGGAATTACCTTAAAAGCAACATAGTGTTCTGTTTTATTGGCAACTTTCAGATCACAGTAGCTTTGCTTCTCCAATTCAACTGAAACAATATGATGAGTCTCATGATGATCGGGCAATACAGACAAGACAATGCATGATGAATTTTCTAAACTAAGGCAATACCTTAACGTCAAGACAATTCAAGTAATCAACATGATTAGATGTAACGAAAGGAAACCAATCTTTTCTTCAGCGAAGCCAATCTATCAATCATTCATCTTATATCCCATAACTCAGAACAACGAGAGTATATCTCATTTCTAGATAGAAACTGTATAAACTTCAATTCTAAGAAACAGTAACAAAATTCATGCGTACGTATTCACACATACATGTACGAAAGAAAAGTGATATACTTTAATACTTACAAATGAATTTGAGTTCATCAGGTTGAACGGAGATAAGCTGATCACCCCCACCGGCAGTCATGGTTCAGCCACCACGAAGATCGACAGATCAATCTCCTGAACTCGAAGGCACCGGATCAGGGATTCTATACAAATTGGAACCCTAGCTCAACAATTTCTCCAACCACCAGAGGAAAAAAAATCCAAAATTCGCAAAAAAAAAAAAAATCAACCGGAGAGAGAGACAGAAATCGAGAGAGAAGAAGAGAAAGAAAGGCGGATCAAACCCAAGGACACAAATTAACGGTAGAACGATCGGAGAGGGAAGCGAAGAAGCTGATTGGTGAGTTTCTTGTTGGTCGCCCCGGAAATCGCTCTCCCACAAAAACCGGGGTCAAGTCCCTATCTCTCGGTCGAATGGTGGCGAAGAACAAAAGGAGCTTTTATTCTCTCTCTAGAGAGAACGATAGAGAGAGAGCAACCTTCGAGGAGCAGCGGCCACGTGAAGTCGCTGCAAAGTTCGGTGCGATTTCCTCCGCCGTCGTCTCCGGGAAGAACGGCGGAAGAGAGAGAGAGAGAGGGGGGAGGGAGAATGACACGTGGGGTGTAGGAAATTTGCGGTTGCGGCTTCAATTGTGAATTTAATCCCTTCTTAACAAATTAATTTGATACATCAAATATGTTTACTCAAAAAATAAACCTACATTATAATTTCATTACAAAATCTAATATGAGGTTTATTTTTTAAGTGCCAAAGAAAATGTTCAATTTAAAGACAAATTTGCCTGATTAATCATCATTTCCAAAATAGATTAAAAGAAAAGGAAACAAAATAATAATAAAAAATGTGAAAGAAGAAGAAATGGATCAAAAATGGGGAAGTGCCAACCATGATGATTGACAGGTGTTTGTTTCTATGTTGGTTCATACTTTTTATTCTTTAATAACATTATTCTGTTTCAGGCTGAAACTCATTGGATCTCTCCAATATGTTTTTGGGCCTTCTTATTGGACTTCAGACATCCTTAACAGGCCTACCTACTAATCTATCTACAGCCCAATCTGGCCCAATTCTTTATAACCCCATAATCTCGGCAGGAAAATAAATAATAAATTTTAAAATGGGATGTGTGTGTGTGTGTATATATATGTATATATAGCCTGTATGTAATTGGAATCCATTGCTTTTCTCTTTTATTCTCTCTAGGGATAATCTAATTCCCTTTCAATTCCATTTTATGTAACGTATAAGTATCATATAGACTTGGAAGGAAAAAGGTCCAATTTTATCCATACATGTGCCTCACCACCGACTTGGTTTCTATAATTATTTGAAATTTTATTTCTCTAACGAGCATAGTGTAAAATATGATATACGGTCTTCCATAATTGATTAATGGAATTTGCATATAGGATTATGGAATTTCATTGTGAGGAATCAAATAAAAAAAAAAGCAGGAAAAGATTTGGGCTTTGAATGGTAGTGGCTTTTATTTTGGGTTTTTGGTTTTAGTTTTTGGTTTTTAATTTTTGGTTTTTGATTTTTGGTTTTTAGCTTTTATAAGTTTGTAAATCTAAAAAATTGTAGTTTTTGGTTTTTAGTTGATTTTTTCCATAAAGTAGATTTCCGGATTTTTAGGAAAACCAAAATTTAAAAAACTTGATTGTTGGTTTTTTCAGATTTTAAAATCCAAAAACTCCAAAAACCATCTCCCATTCAACACCCATTCAACACATTGGTTATTTCTCTTCCAAGCATCTATGTGATTGGCGTTGCCACGTCACCGTCCAACGACGCATTTTAATTCCAACTTCGTTGGTCTCTTTTGCTTTCTTTAACCGCGTCGTCATTGTCAACGACAGGCACCGTTGGCCCCTCTCTCTCTCTCTCATTTCTTGCCGACGACGATCGCTCTATTTTCTTATCGATTTGTCATCGGGATCTCCCTTCGTGATTGGAATTCTCCCAGATTTCCTCCCTGAAGATCGATCCAGCTACCAGAGGAGCCATGAATCCCGAATAGTAAGATGTTCCTTTAATCATGTGATATCAATCTGTCAGATCGCCGAGCCTTACTCGATTTCCTCTGAATTTTTCTATGTAGCTCTGATTTAGTTTCTGTTAGATTCGCTTAGAACCTTTGATCAGTAAATTGGGGGAAATTCTGCCCGGTTTTCCTCGTTGGCATCGTTATGGTTTTGTCTCATCGGTTCCTCTATTTGGATTCTCGTGATGCATCGATTAGATCCAGAAAATCTGGGTTGATTAACCGCCGGAGAATTTCGTTGTTTAAATCCGCAAGTTGGAATACAAGCTTAGAATCATGAGTGCTGACACAGGAACAATTAATGGGTTTTATAGCGTAGTTATAATCTGGATATGATTCCAGGAGAGAACTCGAGATGTTTTAGGAAGTTGTGTTTTCTGCATCTTGCATTTCCGGACAACAGATTGGGCAAAGCAAGGTTGTGTCCTGTATTTGTAGAGGGACCAGAAAGGCTGAACGATGAACTCTATACCTGGTTTGCGCTCTGTGTTTCATCAAGCGTGAAGAGTAATCTTACGCTTCTTTCTACCTTTTCTGTTTTCCAGTGACTATCTGTTCAAGCTTTTGCTCATCGGTGATTCTGGTGTAGGGA
>NW_010965372.1:7088509-7104146 GCF_000463585.1 Tarenaya hassleriana | reverse complement strand
AGTTGGTCTAGCTTTTGCTCATCGTTGATTCTGGTGTAGGGAAATCATGCCTGCTTCTGAGATTTGCTGTAAGTAGTTGCGAATGCTATCTTTCTTGTCTTATGCTTGAGCCTGACTTAATCACTCGAGCTTTGTTGCTCGAAAAATATGCAACACCAACCCGGCTGCTTTGTCCAAAGTTACTTCTTTTTGCCTGTTAACTCCGAATCGTTTTTGTGTCCCGCAGGATGATTCCTACCTGGATAGCTATATCAGTACCATTGGTGTTGATTTCGTAAGATTTTTACATCATTAGCATTTTACTTGTTCGTACGCTTGAAATGCAAAAGCAAGGATATTGATTTCTCTAATGACGTGATGCAGAAAATCCGCACGGTTGAACAGGATGGAAAGACCATCAAACTCCAGATCGTAAGAAGTGTTCTTGAGCGAGATCCGCAACCCTAAAACTTCGAATTCGGATGGACATTTTCTCACCTCCATTTTTTGTTATCGCCATATGTGCAGTGGGATACAGCAGGCCAAGAACGTTTCAGGACAATCACTAGTAGCTACTACCGTGGAGCTCACGGGATCATCGTATGTTCACTATCAGTTTACCACTTTCGTACATCTGTCCCGAGGTCCAAACCTTGTGTTGGATTATATTATAAGAGGTCTTTATGTTATCGGCAGGTTGTTTATGATGTCACAGACCAGGAGAGCTTTAACAACGTCAAACAATGGCTAAATGAAATCGACCGATACGCTAGTGAGAATGTGAATAAGCTACTGGTTGGGAACAAGTGCGATCTAACTTCACAGAAAGTTGTATCTACCGAGACGGCTAAGGTATCATAAATAACATCTATTAGAAACACCAGTTCCAACCTCATACTAGTGTTAGGTTCCGGAGAGTGGTTTGCATGTTATAATTTTATAGACAAAAGTTAGGAACAGAATCTGATTTGCATTCATTCATCTATAGTGTAGTAACTGCATCCATTACATGCTTTCTGATGAAACAAGTTCGATGGGGACAGGCTTTTGCGGATGAACTAGGTATCCCCTTCTTGGAAACGAGTGCAAAGAATGCAACAAACGTTGAGGAGGCTTTCATGGCTATGACTGCTGCCATCAAGACCAGGTACTGTCAGCTAATTACTACTTACCCCTTAGTTTACCCTTGTGAATTATGTTTGGTCGGGATGTATATATATGTATATAGAGTGTAAAATGTGAGATGGGGGGGTGAAATGCAGGATGGCGAAGCAACCGGGAGGGAACGTGAAGCCACCGACGGTGCAGATAAGGGGACAGCCAGTGAACAATCAATCTGGTTGCTGTTCCTCTTGAAAAGCTTCTTCGCCCTCAGTCTGCCCTCTCCTCTCTCTCTCCATTCCGTTTGCTGAATGTAACAAAACATCTTTTGACTGTTTTGGTTGGAACATCGTATGGTTCCTTCCCTTCTACTTGACCCAACAGTAAGATATCATTTCATTCTTGTTTATTCTTTTTCATCACCATAATAATACTCTTTTTGTCAACAGCAGTCTCTTTGTTTACATCATCCTCAACAGCGGCTTCCTCAGTTGCCCTACAATTCAGATGAATCATATAATCTTACCGAAGTTTGACAATAAGAAATGTGATCTGCAGAAGCCATTTATACTATGTATAGATCAGAATGCTTACGGCGCAATCTCATCCTCACGACGTTCCCTGATTTCCACGACCTGAACCATCGCGTTTAAACTCATTTCTAGCAGAATGACGCGAAAAACGGTAACGGTCACAACAATTGCAAATCAAATGGGTATCAAAATGATATATAAACTGAAAGGATGGATGCGTACTCATGCCCTGTACCACTGTGACGCTCATATATCCTTCGTGGGTGTTCGCCAATCTCCGGGATCTCCATTGCTGAAGCTCCCATGGCGACCTCCACGACCACGGAATCCACCGACAGTTCCACGCCTTTCAGACCTTTCCCCATCTTCAGAGTGCCTGCACCCTCCAGCATATCCCATTCTCATTGCCAGAGGAATCGTTGTTTCGGGTATCTCTGTTAAACCCAAAGCCTCTACCACGACTGTAGCCACGTCCACCACGACCACGACCTCCTCCCTGAGGATTCTCTGCCTCTCTCAAGTCATCAAACACATGAACATAATGAACTTTCACAGATATTGATGAGTAAAATTCAATACAAACTCTAAAGTAAGAATCTTTATGTCCAGAGAAAGCAGCAGACGAAAGTACGGCCAAAATGCCCAAAAGCAGAGACTAATTCAACACAAACAGTACTCCTTTCCATTTCCATGGCCCAATACACAGAAAAGAAACGACGAAAAGCTTACAAGCTTAGCAAAAAACAAAAGGTTTTTACTTCATTCCAGTTCCGACAATCAGCAAGCTTGAATAATACTATTAGATATTTCAGCAAAAACAACCGAGAAGCTGTACCATTATCAACACATGACAAAAAGAACTGAACAATCAAACCAGAGAAAAACCTTACCAGCTTGAGCAGGAGGAAGTGGCTTGGTCGGCATCTTAGAGGCCTTAGCAGTCTGATCCCCGGCCGCTTTCTCCGTCCTCTCAGCCCTCTTCGGGAGAGCCACCGCGAGCTGCGGCGGATCCTCGGGAACAGATTCATTGTCTGTTTGTGTGCGAACGAGAGAGCTCGTGAAGAGCCTGCAAATGAGCGTAGACGATGCGGCAGACAAATATCAAGATTACGCGACCTTCGCAATTTAAGCGTACCCCTCGCGAGAGCTTTTATACGCTGCGGACGTTTGTACCATAGACGGTACCGCGCTTCTCCCTCCGACCGTTCGATGAGGCGATGGGAATAAGTTGGGCCTGAAAATTGACGTTGGGCCTTCAGTTAATGAAAGCCCATTAATCAATTTAATGGGCTTCGCTTTGGAGGAGCCGAAGAATTCGTCGCTTAAAATCCCCAGGCGGCGGGTGAATCTCATTGTTCTACCCAGCTGGTAACCGATCAAGAGAGACGCGAAAGATCCGAAGATGGCGACCGTAGACGAGAGTCCTTCCGCTAAGAGATGGCTTCCTCTTGAAGCAAACCCAGATGTCATGAATCAGGTATTGGATTCTCTACTGATTGCTCGCTTTCCCTTTCGATTTCGAAAAAAGTTGTCGATTCTGGGCTCCGATCATGGAAATCGTCTTGAGGAGTGGGACGGAATTTCGCCTATTTGGTTCTCAAATGGTTGTTTTGCAGTTTCTATGGGGTCTCGGTCTTCCACCAGACGAAGCGGAATGCAATGATGTGTTTGGCTTGGACGAAGAACTTCTCGAAATTGTCCCCAAGCCTATTCTTGCTGTTCTCTTCCTCTACCCCATCACCCAGAAGGTACGTTCTTTCAGACCCAGATTCTAAAAAAAGTGTAACTGGGTACTCGTGTTGATTCTAAATTTGTCTGCTCTGTGCTTATATTGATTTGAAACACGTGATTTCCCCCCAGAGTGAAGAAGAGAGAATCCAACAGGACAAGGAAATCAAGGAAAGGGTGAGTTCTGATCATCTGATTGGTCCGACTACATTGTCTTTCAGTTTATGATCGGTTTAGTCTTACTGTTCTGTCTCTGATGAATAGGTGCATAGTGATAGAGTTTACTTCATGAAGCAAACTGTGGGAAATGCTTGTGGAACGATCGGACTTCTTCATGCTGTTGGGAATATAACCTCCGAAATCAAGCTCTGTTAGTCTGCATCTAGTTGCTCAAGTTTTTATATGCTTCTTTGTCTATGAAATGATATATGATGATCATCTCCTTTCCCTTGCTCTCAGCCGATGGATCTTTCTTGGATAAGTTCTTCAAATCCACTGCAACCATGAACCCTTTGGAGGTTTGCTTCTCTTTGTTGTTTGCTTCTCTATCTTCATGGTTATTCATTCTTACCGTTTTCTGTTATCGATATTGTAGCGTGCAAAGTTTCTTGAGAATGACAGACAAATGGAAGATGCTCACTCTGTAGCTGCCACAGCTGGTGATACGCAGGTAACCATGCGATATAAATTTTGCCCTTCATTTCTTCTTATCCATTAGATGTTCATCCATTTACCCCGTCAATGCTGTTGAAACAGGCTTCAGATAACGTCGACACTCACTTCATCTGCTTCACATGTGTAGATGGTACATCTTCTTCTGCATCCACTTTCATTGCACCGAATATGAGATGAGAAAATGCATTATTCAGAGTGGCATTTTCTATAGAATTGTTTGCATTTCTCTCTTGTTTACAGTTTTAGCTCATTATCAAATGCAGGTGAACTGTATGAACTCGATGGGAGAAAGTCAGGACCGATTTCGCACGGCGCATCCTCTCCATCCTCCCTGCTGCAGGTATTTTGACATAAAACTCTTTTAACGAAAGACTCATGCTTTGACCGACCCGTTTGCTCGGGATAACGATGAATCACCACGGTTGTGTCGAATAACACAGGATGCGGCTAAAGTGATAAGGAGCATGATAGAGAAGAACCCTGATTCTCTCAACTTCAACGTGATGGCCATCTCCAAGAAGACCACCAACGCCTGAGAGATTTTTCAGTGTTTACTGTTTGGAAGAAGAGTTCACATGGAGCTTCCTTTTTTTTATCACAAGACTTTGGTTTTGCTTTTTTTTTTTTTTGTTTGGTCGTTGATGTTAAAACTAGGAAAGGACCGCACGTGTTTTTTGTGTTAGGGAATAGGGATGGTGGAACCAATAACAAATGTGAAGTTTGAACCCTTTCCTGCTTTTGATCTCTGGGTTAGATGGGATGAATGATGATGTACGGAAGAAACAGGTAACAAAAAATGCAATAAATACTAAATAGAGGGATTTTCTAAAGGAGAAATAAAATCAAGTATTTATTTGAATTGAGATTTTCTCTATCAATGTTCGGATTACAAAGTTATTCTCTGTATAAATCCCATTCCTATTATTGGGAATTTTGGTCCATTCTTTCCAAGACGGGGAGAATATTTTTACCTTCAAAGCTCCATGCAAAATCCACACAGCTAATTATTATAAAAATCCTTAATATTTGTATGAATTTCGTAATATTATAAAGAAATATTTTTGGCCTTTCAGATCATACGCGAAGAACAACAGTCTCCATGGCTTTGCAGATGTTGGCGGTCTTGTCTCTTTTAGTGTTCTGCTCCACCGCAAGATCTCACCACGTATGGAATTTCTTTTTTTCTGTACAATAATTGCTCAATTAATTCCATATATATATTTTTTTGGTTAATTTTTTTGTCTTAATGTTGTGTTTTTTTACTGTCATTTCATTTTGAATCTCTCTCTCTCTCTCTCAAGGCATCAATACTATAGAAGTGGGCAGACACTATATAATTTTTGTAGGAATTATGAACATTTAAAATATTTTTAATGTATGTATTGAGGGCTGTGTGTGTGTGTGTATATATATATATATACAACATACATAGGCAAAAGATGATCATCCCTTCGAGTGTGTGGACATATACAAACAGCCCTCCTTGCGGCATCCTCTACTCAAAGATCACAAGATTCAGGTATTTACTTTCTTTTTTTTTAATTACAAAATGGATCGATGGTAACATTAATTTGTTGTATATGTCACATCTTAAACAATTTCTAAAGTTGATTAAAAACATTTTTAATTCGGCAGACAAAATCAACGACGAGATCTAAAGTATGTCCAGAAGGGATGGTGCCGATCCACAAAACCAGAACCGGCGTTCGTCCTTTGTCCTCCCCCGCGTCTCCGTCCGATTTCGTAAAAGCTTCTCACACGCAACTCTTCCTTAATTAAAAAAACTTCCTATATCTTTTCCGATATATGAATTTGGCCCCACTACTTTAGATGGCGACACTGGACACCAAAATCGACGGGAGTATATACCACGGGGCGAGCGCCTCTCTGAGCGTGAATAATATGCCGTTCAAGGGCAAATACACGAAATCCCAGATTTGGGTGGAGAACGGTCCTCCCCAAGAACTCAACAGCATTCAATTTGGATGGGCAGTAAGTTTTTTTTTTTTTTATCATTTTCTTCACTTATTTAGAATAAACATTAATCTCTTTTTTTTTTTAAATGTATGTTATAGATACATCCCGAGTTATATGGGGACACTATGTCGAGATTCACCATATATTGGACGGTAAATGACGCTCTCGTTTAATGTGTTTGAAGCTCTTAGTTAACAGTGATATCAATAATAAAAAAACGGATGTTAAATTGAATTATTATTTTTTTTTTGGTATAGGGAGATGGTTATGGAAAGACAGGGTGCTATAACACAATATGCACGGGGTTTGTTCAAGACTTTTCGGATTTGTATCCGGGCAAGGCTTATGATCCTGTCTCCACTTATGGCGGAAACCAAGTTGTCGCCAACCTTTCCCTCACGCAGGTTCAATCCCTTCCATACATACATAGATATAGATATGCAAGTTAACGTTATACAATTTCTATGGTGTTTACACCGCAAAAAAACATCGGTTTTCCAGTGGATATTTATAAATTTCTGGAGGATAGTCCGATGAAATATTTTTAATAGATATTCTACTGTATTTCAACAGATTTTGAAACGAAATTATCAGTTGAAATTTTTAAGGAAATTTCAATGGATAACATAAGTTAAAAATATCAAAAGATTATCATTAGAAATCAATATCAACGGATGTCCGTTGAAATATTTTGGATAGTCCGAAATCATCGACCGTTGGAGGATTCTAACCTTTTAATTTATCAATTGATGACTTTTAAGACTTTTGATTGTTGAAAATTTCTAACATTCTTTTGGTTTCAACGGTCATCTATCGAAATATTTTCAATCGAAATGTAATTTATATATATCACCGCCCCTCATTTTTAAATTTACTGTCTCATTTCATTCTATTATTAAAAAAATCTATCGAAAAATGTCATGCTTAATTAAAATTACGTTGTGTGGGGAATTAGGACCGTACGACAGGACATTGGTGGGTGGCGAACAGAGGTGCCTCCGTGGGATATTTTCCGAAGGAGTTATTCACACACTTGCAAAAAGGAGCGAACTTCGTACGGTACGGTGCGATCTCATCGGATTCCGGTGATGGATTCGGTGCTCCGATGGGTAATGGTCGGTTTCCTACCGACGATCTTAGCAAATCAGCTTATTTCTCTTCTATTCAATTGGTTGGTTCTGATTTTAATAACGCTCCCGTTAACGGCGAAAATATGAACGTAAACGCCAAAGATCAAAAGTGTTTCCAATTGAATTATAGGAGCGTCGGTCCATCCTTCACTTATGGAGGTCCCGGTGGATCATGCCCTCATGGTTGATTTGTTTATATATGTTTCCATATTTTCCATGTTATGGTTGGTCCGGCCGATCAATTTAATAAGATTGACAAGTTTAAGTTTGAAGTTATGTTCATGTCGTTTCTGATAATTTTTTTTTTTGGTAACCGTTATCTTGGACCGAGACCCATATTAATCCCGGCATCGAACACCAATCATGTGATTTGAATTATACGTTTACTCCTCAGATTTGAAGTTCGAATTCGGGATATAATATACGTTTTGTGTTCTTGTTTCACCGGTTTAACTATCCAAATTTGGGTCGTTTCTGACATTTTTTTTTTTGGATAAATCCGTTTCTGGTATTTTTGTGCTGCATAAATATCATATGATATAATGAAGGGCCTACAAAATTATAAAATGGACGAATGATGTAGGACATAGGTGAAGGTCATGGAGGGCAAAAGTCAATGCACGAGCTTCTGATAATTAAAGCGAGACGCCAAAAAAAATTGAAAAAGACAGAACGTTAATATATATAATTATATATATAATACGTTTTTACTGTACATATTGAACTGCTCTTCTTTAATTCGTCTTCGTCAACAACATGACACATCATCATGATCATTTATACCCCCCTCCCCTCCGTTTCTAAAATAATACTCCTATTAAATTACATTCTCATTAAATTTTATCAAAATTATATATTTTAAATTGATTGTAAAATTAGTTTTTTTTTTAAAAAAAAATCATCTGCAAAATCTAAAACGTCATCTAATTAATAACAAAAAATATTGTATATGATGACATCTATTTAGAAACAAAAAGTGTATATATCATACTCTTAGTAATCTATTATAACAATTTAATGATAATCAATTATTACGAATCAAAATATTTCTACAACTCACGATGATACAATAACCACACTTACCAGTCGGAAAAATTTTGTCGATAAGGAAAACCCCAACTCTGTTGGTTGAGAGTTCATGCCTTCTAAAGGGAGGTCATGGGTTCAACCCTCTAGAGCATGAATTTCTTCTGAATCTATCAGTTTTCGATTGATTTATCTGTTTCACGTGATTTGCAGGTTATTATATGAGATCGATTGGTTTATTCCGTACCCAAAGAATCGTGGTGGTTCCCTCCGTTACCAAAAAAAAGAAAATTGTCGATAATCCTTTCATATATATATATTTTTTGCTAATGTTTGATCCGACATGGATTCGTGATTTCACATATTACTCAGTAGACTTGGACTTTAAACTTATTTTTTGTCGGAATATATTTTTGATCAACTGAATTATTGTCGTTTTGAATTTCTTTCATTATACTTTATACATGAATTTATATGTTTGGAAGTATATATTGATTCAATTCCATGACTTTGTGTTCTACAATTTAAACGTCTGCGTAATACCGGAAAAATATCTTATTTCCGTTTCTAAATAAATATCGTTTTAGGTTTTATCAAATTTTAAGAAAATGTGTTAAAAGTCATATATATCATGTTAACCCATACTTTCATTAATATTTTATTAATATTAATTTTTTTTAATTAAAAATAAATTTGGGAATTTTATTTAAAAATTATCTAAAAATCTAAAATGATAACTATTTAACAATATTTTTTTTCTAAAACGAAATTTATTATAAAACGGTGGGAATACATAATAGCCACTGAAAATCCTTTTCCATCCCAAAAGAACGTTCTGGATTCAAAACTTATGTGGTTCCAGAAAATTAACTTAATTTCCAAAATATATAAAAAGTAAATATGGCATTTTGTTAAAAGATTTTTACGATAGTCATTAAATATCATAGATATTTGGACCGTTAATAACGGAGGTGTCCTCAATCGCAAAGGTTGGCGTTTTCAATTTTATTTTTATCTTTGTAGTGGTGGTGTGGTGTCAACTTGGCAAGAAGGCGAGAGACAACCAGACCGCATTACTAAAAGATAATTAACAAATAAATCCAAATATTCACAAAAAACTTTTCTCGTTTTGTTTTTTTTATGGGCCTCTCTCCACTAGGAAACCAATAATTGTCCGCCACGTGTGCATGGATCCACCTCACACTTAACCTGACCCGCCTTATCTCCCCTCTCCGGCGAGATCTCCGCCTTCCTCCGCCGCTTCGGAGATCCGTTTTCCAACGATGATGACGAAGACGATCTCTTCGACGTGATCCGAACCGGGTCGGGTTCGCCAGAATTCACTCTCAACGGAAAATTCAACAAGGCACGGGAACCTCGCATCCGGAAGGCGGCTCGGTCGTACGCCAACGCCGCGTCCTCCGCCGTCTCGAACGTCCCCAGCCAAACCCTAGCCCCGTTTTTCGCCGGATCCCTAATCTCCGCGGCGAATTTCCCCCACGGCCGTTGCCTAACCCCCCTGTAGTGCTTCCCCTTCGACGGCGCCGCCGCCGGAACCGGATTCTGCTTCCCCGACACCGGTATCGGCGCCGTTGACGAGAGATTCTCCGATGGCTCGATTTTGACCGCCGGAAAATAATCGAGCAAGTTCCGATCTTCCGGCAATGGGTCCCAGCCGCCGTGGAAGGCGTCCCTGAGGATTCCGTACACTAACATGTCCTCGGAATCGTTCTCTTTCAGTGGCAAATCTCCCCATCTCTCCGTAAAACAAGGGTGCAACTTGCTGAAGCTCGAAGTCCGTCCATACACGGGTCTGACGACGCTGCGGCCGCTTGTACCTTTAATCGCAGCCGAACTCGCCAGCGACTCGCTGAGTCGGACCTCCGAGTCATCCAGCAAGTGTCGTCGGATTGACTCGAGCAAAGCGTAATCGGATTCCGCCGTGGTCTCGCTCTGTCCGTACATCTGGCACTTATCTGCTTAAGAAAACAAAAATATATACCTTGATTGCCTAGATTTTTTGCTGCTGAAATATTAAAGATCTGTTTTTTTTTCTGAGGAGACGGGAAAGAGGCTAATATATAGGGAAGATGGGCCACGAGGTGCATGAACCTGGAAAATAAAAAAATTTAAGAAAATGATATTTTAATGTGTAGTGGTAATTAAAAAAGCGAAAAAAATATGAATGTTGCCGATTTCTCATTGCATTGAAGGTTCGTGAATTCAAACACGTGCTTTTATCCACAGAGGTTGAGCTGAGGCTCGGGATGACGTAAGGCAACTTATGAAAGCAAGATGTCGATTGGTCGGTCTCTCTCTCTCTCTCTCTCAAGTTGTCTTCTCGTGTCTTTTCCTTTGTCGTTTGGTTCCAAGCGCCGGTTTAATTAAGCGATATCTCAACTAATTTAATAGGTTAGTTTATTAAACCTGGAACGCTAGTTTTTTTCTAAATGTTATTATAATATGAGATTTTGAATTTATTTTTATATTTTAGGTATTTATATTAATTAAATAAAATCTTTTCTAATTATATTTTTATCTATAAATATTGTAAGATTCTATACTGAATAATGAAAAAATAAATGATTTTTCACTCATTTTTTTTATTATTAAACATGATATGTATTCACATAATGAATCATGTGTCTCATATGAAAGTGCGCGTCTAAATTGCATTCTGATAACAATGAATCAAAAATCAACTTTAAATTTTTATACAGGTTTCGATTCGAAATCTTAGGTCAATTTACATATGTTATTATTATTTTTTGCCTACCCAAATTTGGATTTATATGGATAAGTATGCCGTTTTTCCTTCATCATTCATTTTCCCATTTTTAAATTCGGTGACCCTTCAAAAGATATTTAAGGTGGGTCTCCCACATTTGTCCACTTGCATTCAAACGTCCCTTCGAGGAAGGGTGGTTAGTCACTCAAAACTTTTTCTTTTTCCAATTTTATTAAAATAATCGTTTAATATATATTATTTTCATTTTATAATTTATTACTATATATGTAACCCTTTTGGTTCTAAAGATCGACATCCACTCATCATGAAGATCTAATTGGATCTTACCTTTTTATTTGGCTAGTTAATAGGGTGGGTTTTTTTGTTAGCATCACCATCATCACGATTCATGAACCATCCATGTATTTCATTTATCTCTCTATATATACACATATATAATCTTTTCAATGCTTGCAATAGAGATACAAATTCATTATTTTTTAAAATTACCAATTATGCGGCGATTTGTCATTAAACCAAAATTTCTTACGAAAAAACGGCAAGGGAATGGCACACTTTACAAGGGAGGAGGGATATGACACGTCAGCAGACGTACCTTAGTTGACCAAATCTGGTCGTGTTGGACTCTTGACCGTAGAAATTTCAATCATTCTTTTAAAGGAAACAAAAGCCTATTACGTAACAAACCCCCCACGTGCGCTCCGTTTGAGTTCGCTTCACGATAATCCAAATATTTTTTCAAATTTTATTTTATTTTTTATTTGATCACGTATTGTGTAGTATATTATCGACTTCAAAAGAATATATATATATCATGAAACAATTGTAAGTCGTTATATCAACCAAAAAAAATTGTAAGTCGTTATATATTATAAACTACAAATTATGCGTACGTATTCACCAACGTTTTGGACGCACCTAACAGATTGTGGGCGAGTGGTCAAGCTTGAGGTAGGAGATAACTTCACCTTGAGATTGAGTATTCGATTCCTGACTGGTAAAGAGGGAGGTAATTTCTGGATTTATATGATTCATATACAAAGACTGATCCCGGACCGAAGGTTTACCTAATCAGCGCGTCCAAATGGTAGCAGTTAGGGGTCCTCCGTTATAAAAAAAAACGTTTTGGTTGCATTTGTGTGGATCGTCAAATGCATTAAACGATCGTATATTGGGATCAATGGCATTCACAACTGATGGAGTATCTGATACTATAGCCACTCTAGGGTTTGACACACCCGAACGGCGGATTGCTTTGCCAAGGCATCTCATCGCTGCCCTTAAAGCTCTAACCGGTCTGGAAGAAAAACCTCGGAAAAGAAAAAGATTTAGTCATCCGATTGAAAAAAGATGGGCCATTGATGCGTTCAAAGAATGTCGGAACCTGTTATTAAGCATTCTCATGTGCAATGAAACATCAGGATCCCCGGTTTCTCGTAGAACCCAATTCACTGCTTCATTAACATCTTCCGTCGGAGATATGAGTGCCATCATCAGCTCACCAAACACATTAGCCCTCGTTTCAAGTTTTCCCGATTCTCCGAATAGCTCAAAGGCTGCAACCCTCATCTCTTTATGCACATTCTTCAGGAAAAACTGAGCCGCCACTGCGTCGGTTGTACCTTGAAACCTGAAATATCGGGAAAAAACACACACCAATGAATCAGAGTAATGGAAAAAAACAGAACTTTGTCTTGTCTTTCTCACTCAGTCACTGACCATATAACAGGTTGCTTCCACTTCATCCAGTTGCTGCATAAGACGTTACTCTTGGACGGCTTCTCGAAATCATCCATTCTCACGACAAGCCGCCTTCCGTATTTCTTCAGACAGCCTTTTTGTCTCCAGAGATGCTTCACTTCACTCATGGTAAAGGTGGCATTGGAGTAAGCAATGTAATCACCAAACGGATACTTTCCCCTGAGAAATTCACAGACAGGACATCAGGAGGAGAAACTAGAAACATAACAGAAAGACAAGAAAAAGGATAGAGAAAGAACCAATATGCCTGGTCTGGCCAATGATCAAGGATCGGTTCAACATTATGCTCAATGCCGCATAAGTTAAGATCTTGTACATCTCATTCCCAAAACCGGCTTCGGCTGTTTTCCCCAGAACGAATCCATGCCAGCAAAACTTCTTTGGAGGGAGCTCTCGAATGGCCAAAGCACCTGAAACCCCCCATGAACATAAGCTTGTCAATTCGTAATTCAACAAAAAGTTTGTGAAACTTTCTTAATTCAGACTTAATCCCGCGTTTAAACTGCTGAATCAATTTAGATGAGATCAATGTTTGATGTCACCGGAAGCATTCTTCTTGCAGATTTATCAACCTCGAATCAACAATTACCAGTAAGTACATTTACGCTGAAGAAAATATCGGGAAAAAACACACACCAATGAATCAGAGTAATGGAAAAAAACAGAACTTTGTCTTGTCTTTCTCACTCAGACTACTCAGTCACTGACCATATAACAGGTTGCTTCCACTTCATCCAGTTGCTGCATAAGACGTTACTCTTGGACGGCTTCTCGAAATCATCCATTCTCACGACAAGCCGCCTTCCGTATTTCTTCAGACAGCCTTTTTGTCTCCAGAGATGCTTCACTTCACTCATGGTAAAGGTGGCATTGGAGTAAGCAATGTAATCACCAAACGGATACTTTCCCCTGAGAAATTCACAGACAGGACATCAGGAGGAGAAACTAGAAACATAACAGAAAGACAAGAAAAAGGATAGAGAAAGAACCAATATGCCTGGTCTGGCCAATGATCAAGGATCGGTTCAACATTATGCTCAATGCCGCATAAGTTAAGATCTTGTACATCTCATTCCCAAAACCGGCTTCGGCTGTTTTCCCCAGAACGAATCCATGCCAGCAAAACTTCTTTGGAGGGAGCTCTCGAATGGCCAAAGCACCTGAAACCCCCCATGAAGCTTAGACGAGATCGAGAAGAAGTACTCATGCGGGCCGGAGGTCACACATCCACTTCCACATGCTGTCCATTTGGCCGAACCGAAACCGCTCCACATGTTAAGCTTGTCAATTCGTAATTCAACAAAAAGTTTGTGAAACTTTCTTAATTCAGACTTAATCCCGCTGGTAATTGTTGATTCGAGGTTGATAAATCTGCAAGAAGAATGCTTCCGGTGACATCAAACATTGATCTCATCTAAATTGATTCAGCAGTTTACAACTTATGCGTATTCACCAAGAATAATGTATCACCACGTGTTCAATCATAAGTTTGAAAGAGACATACGCTCTTGGTCCATTCAAACACCCTTAAATTTTGAAATCACAAATTATGAATGTAATAGATGTCAAAGAATAAATATTATATATATATATATATATATATATTGTACTCTTAATTAAAATATTAATGTGATAACGTACAGAAGTTAAAATATTCGGGAGTTGTATATATTGTTGAATGAAATCCAGTAAAAGTGTACTGTTTTAAAATCAATAATTACGCTTTTAATTCACTGTACAGAGTTTAAATTCCGAACCCTCATGGTAATTGTGAAAAAAAAAAGAAACTCAAATATCCTTATATAATGTGTTTATGTGTGTGTATATATATAATGTGGACAAAATAAATATCAGTGTATAATGGCCTGAATTCCATCATAATAATAGTTCTTTAAAAAGATATGTGATAGAATTTTTAAAACACATAATCTGACACCCACACATGAATTAATTTGAGATGTTAAGATATATAAACTCGACTGTTTTTGTCCGTAAAGACACCAAAGTGACGCAGTTCGAAGGATGTAGGGTTAAGTTCCATATCTGTTGGAACAAGAAGATCTTACGAGCAACGACGTCAGCTTCCGTCTTCCGACGACGATAGATAGATCTATCAGCTGCAAAAAAAAGAAAGGAAGGGTATATGTTTATATCTGCACGTGCTCAATAGAACCCAAAGACGTAAACTATGAATGTAACGATTTTCAAATGAGATTAGAATATCGTCTATTATTAAGGATATAATTGCATAAGTTGGAATGTTGAAGAGTCGTTGTTGAATGGAATATTTGAATTATATATATATATATTATATGATATAATATTATATTATACCATTTTTTTTAAATTGCTATAGTTATTTAATATTCGTCAACTTGCGTTTATTTAATTAACAGCTATTTAAGACGTCGTGGTCCACTAGGGATGGGCAAAATAACCGAACCCGAATAATCGAACCGAACCCGACCGATAAATATCCGAACCGAATCGAATTTATTAAAACAATATACCCGGTTGGATTTCAAACCTGAAATAACCGAATCCGAAATAACACTACAAAAAAAATGGTCATTTCCAACGGGTAAATCCGTTGGAAATGGCCAAATTTCCGTTGGAAATTAACGTTTCCAACGGATAAATCCGTTGGAATTTCGTCGTTAGAAATCGGTGTCCGTTGGAAAACCGTTGGAATTTTCAACGGAATTTCAACGAATTTTTCCGTTGGAAAATTCCAACGGATTTCCAACCGGCATCCGTTGGAATTTTCCAATGGATTTCCAACCGCAATTTCGGTTGGAAAATTCCAACGGAATTTCCAACCGCAATCCGTTGGAATTTTCCAACGGAATTTCCAACCGATATCCGTTGGACTTTTCCAACGGAATTTCCAACCGATATCCGTTGGAATTTTCTCCGGAAAATTTGAAACATATTCCCGACCCGACCCGACCCCGACCCCGACCCTGACCCCGACCCCG